>NW_027445273.1:0-62582 GCF_048569485.1 Anomaloglossus baeobatrachus
AAGCCCCTAATGATTGCCTCGGTGGATGGGAGACCCCTCTCTGATACCATCTCCTGGATCACCAAGCCGGTGGAATTGCGTATAGGTGCTCTGCACACCGAGAACATCGCTCTCTACGTCCTTCCACACATGTCCCATCAAATCCTGCTGGGACTTCCTTGGTTGCGGACGCACGAACCATCAGTCAGCTGGGGTACTGGCGAAATCACTCGTTGGGGCTCTGCCTGTCATGAGAGATGTCTAAAGTCCCTACAACCAATCCGACGTCCTCCGGCTCCAGAGAACCTACCAGAACTGCCCTCGGCCTATTGGTCCTTCGCGGACGTTTTTGACAAGAAGGAGTCTGAGGTACTTCCGCCACACCGTCCCTACGATTGCGCCATCGACCTGCTCCCAGGAACAACACCACCTCGAGGACGGATATATCCGTTGTCTCCAGCGGAAACCAGGGCCATGTCCACATACATCACGGAAAGCCTGGCAAAGGGATTCATCCGGAGATCCTCCTCTCCTGCGGGAGCAGGCTTCTTCTTCGTTAAGAGGAAAGAGGGTGACCTACGCCCATGCATTGACTACCGGGGCTTGAATCAGATCACCATAAAAAACAAGTACCCCCTACCGCTCATCCCCGAATTGTTCGACCGGCTCAGAGGAGCCCGTGTGTTCACCAAACTGGATCTTCGGGGTGCCTACAACCTAGTTCGTATCCGCTCTGGGGACGAATGGAAGACCGCATTTAATACTCGCGACGGGCACTACGAATACTGCGTGATGCCCTTCGGTCTGTGTAACGCTCCTGCCGTATTCCAAGAACTGGTGAACGACATATTCCGGGACCTCCTCTACCTCTGTGTAGTAGTTTATCTGGATGACATCCTTGTCTTCTCTCCGGACCTCCAGACCCACAGAGAGAACGTAAAGCTGGTCCTACAAAGACTGAGAGAGAATCGTCTCTACGCCAAATATGAGAAGTGCGTCTTTGAGCAGTCTTCTCTCCCTTTCCTGGGATACATCATCTCGGGTACGGGGTTGCAGATGGATCCAAAGAAGGTCTCCTCCATACTCAACTGGCCTCCTCCTTCTGGACTGAAGGCAATCCAACGGTTCCTGGGATTCGCCAACTACTACCGCCAGTTTATCCCGCACTTCTCCGCCCTGACTGCCCCTCTCTCCGCTTTGACCAAAAAGGAGGCTAAACCAAAGGACTGGTCACCTGCGGCTGACGCCGCGTTTTGCTCTTTGAAGCGAGCTTTCGCCTCCTCTCCTGTACTCCACCGACCGGAGTTAAACCGCCAGTTCACCTTGGAGGTGGATGCCTCCTCCTCAGGAGCCGGAGCAGTGCTCATGCAAAAATCCTCCTCCGGGAAGATGGTGACTTGCGGTTTCTTTTCTAAGAGCTTCTCAGCACCAGAACGGAATTACACCATCGGTGACCGAGAATTATTGGCGGTCAAACTAGCTCTGGAGGAGTGGCGCTACCTCCTGGAAGGAGCAGTGTACCCCGTGACCATCTACACGGACCACAAGAACCTGGAATACCTGCGGTCCGCTCAGCGACTGAACCCGCGGCAAGCCAGGTGGTCCTTATTCTTTGCCAGGTTTGACTTCCAGCTCCACTTCCGACCCGCGGACAAGAATGTACGCGCCGATGCCTTGTCTAGGTCCCTCATGTCCATGGAGCAGGAGGAAGAGACTACCCAACCTATCATCCCTCCTAGCAAGATTGTTCCGGTGGCTCCCGTCACTCTGGCCCAAATACCACCCGGGAAGACCTATGTCTCGGAGACCGACAGGCAAAAAGTGTTACACTGGGGTCATGCCTCAAAAACAGCCGGCCATGCAGGCCAGAAGAGAACATGGGGTGCGATTGTACGCCATTACTGGTGGCCATCCCTTCGCACTGACGTCGCCGCCTTTGTCTCTGCCTGCTCCTCTTGTGCCAGGAACAAGACGCCCAAACACCTGCCCTATGGCCGTCTTCTGCCTCTACCGATACCCTCAGTTCCCTGGCAACACATTGCGATGGACTTTATTACGGACTTGCCATTATCCTCTGGACACACAGTCATATGGGTCGTGGTGGACCGGTTCTCCAAAATGGCCCACTTCATCCCCATGGCTGGACTGCCCTCTGCTCAGGAACTCGCGGAAGCCTATATCCATCACATCTTCCGCTTGCATGGCTTTCCATCCCACATCGTGTCCGACAGAGGAACTCAGTTCACCTCCCGCTTCTGGAGGGCGCTCTGCAAACACCTGGGAGTAACTCTGGACTTTTCTTCCGCATACCATCCTCAGTCTAATGGCCAAGTGGAGAGGGTCAATCAAATCTTGACATCCTTCTTACGTCACTATGTCAACACCCATCACGACGACTGGTCCACGCTTCTGCCTTGGGCTGAGTTCTCACATAACCACCACATCAGTGAGTCGTCCTCCAAATCTCCCTTCCATGTCGTTTACGGACTTCAGCCCTCCGTTCCATTGCCTATATCCCCTTCTTCGGATGTCCCTGCGGCTGATACTGTAGCCCGTGACTTCGCTACCATTTGGGACTGTCAAGGCGTCCCTTGGACGCGCTTCCCAGCGGATGAAGAAACACGCTGACAAAAGGCGTCTAGACCCTCCGTGTTTCTCTCCTGGAGACCTCGTCTGGCTTGCTTCCCAGTACGTCCGCCTGAAGATACCGTCATACAAGCTGGGTCCTCGCTACATTGGGCCGTTTAAAGTCCTCAGCAAGATCAATGAGGTTTCCTACAAGCTACAGCTCCCGGCCACGATGAGGATACCCAACTCATTCCACGTCTCCCTGCTCAAGCCGGTTGTCCTTGGTCCCTTCTCCAATGCTGCCAGTCCGGCCCCTCCACCTATTGCCGATGACGACATCTATGCGGTAAGGGATATCGTGGCCATGAAGACCGTACGAGGTCGGCAGTTCTTCCTGGTGGACTGGGAGGGGTATGGTCCTGAGGATAGGTCTTGGGAGCCCAGGGAGGACGTGGGCACTCCTCTTATCCGTGCCTTCATGTCCCGGTTGCGGGGTGGGGGGCGTGGGGGGGGGGGGTACTGTCACGCTCCCCGGGTCCTCACCCCCGCTCCCCGGCTCACCTGCCACGCTGCCCGCTCCTCAGCCCCCGGATTCCGTCCGTCCCAGGCCCCCTGGTCCCCGATCCCGGCGCCCGACGGCTTCCCAGGACCTGGCCGGCTCCCCTGCGTCCTCCCCTCAGCCTCCTTCCCTGGCTTCTGGCACCCGGGCGGCGCGCATGCGCGTTAGGGCGCGCGCGCGGTCACTGACCCTTTCTTAAAGGGCCAGCGTCCATTAACAGGAAATGAGGTTGAACAGGTACTGGGTATAAAGGGGGTTAGTGTCCAAGGGGGCGGGGCCTGATCTTCGTGTTCCCTGAGCTAGGAGTCAGGTCTCTTGGTGTTTATGTGCCTGTACTCACCTATCTCTCTTTGTAGAGCCGTACCTGCCTCGCCATCCCGTCTGCCGTATCCTGAACCCCGCACACTGTCCGTCTGCCATCTGACAGTCCGTACCATCTCGGATCCCTGCGGTGACCCGTCATCTCGCTCCTGAGGTTCCGGACCCCGCCTGATACCATCTCGGCTTCCGAACCTGAGCTACGTCACCAGGACTACCATCTGTGACACCGTGGTCCCAGGGACTCCTCCGCTGCCTTCACTTGCACGGACTGTTCTGCTGCCCATCAGTGCTTCAGCTGCCGGACTCCCTACCACCATCTTAAGAGTTCGGTCCAGTGGATCCACCTCCTGGGTCGGCCCGACCGCCCGGCCGTGACATATTGCAATCCCGAGATAATCGTCTCCATGCTCCAAATCCATTTTAAAGCCATTTTTAAGGCATTTCGCGCATACATGAAATGAACACATTTTTCTCCAAAACTATAACAGATGCAAGCTTGTCCTGTTTGGTGGAGATGATATTTAATAAAATAAGTAGAAATCCACTAAAAGTTTTGTTTGGTTATCTTGCAATCCCGAGATAATCGTCTCCATGCTCCAAATCCATTTTAAAGCCATTTTTAAGGCATTTCGCGCATACATGAAATGAACACATTTTTCTCCAAAACTATAACAGATGCAAGCTTGTCCTGTTTGGTGGAGATGATATTTAATAAAATAAGTAGAAATCCACTAAAAGTTTTGTTTGGTTATCTTGCAATCCCGAGATAATCGTCTCCATGCTCCAAATCCATTTTAAAGCCATTTTTAAGGCATTTCGCGCATACATGAAATGAACACATTTTTCTCCAAAACTATAACAGATGCAAGCTTGTCCTGTTTGGTGGAGATGATATTTAATAAAATAAGTAGAAATCCACTAAAAGTTTTGTTTGGTTATCTTGCAATCCCGAGATAATCGTCTCCATGCTCCAAATCCATTTTAAAGCCATTTTTAAGGCATTTCGCGCATACATGAAATGAACACATTTTTCTCCAAAACTATAACAGATGCAAGCTTGTCCTGTTTGGTGGAGATGATATTTAATAAAATAAGTAGAAATCCACTAAAAGTTTTGTTTGGTTATCTTGCAATCCCGAGATAATCGTCTCCATGCTCCAAATCCATTTTAAAGCCATTTTTAAGGCATTTCGCGCATACATGAAATGAACACATTTTTCTCCAAAACTATAACAGATGCAAGCTTGTCCTGTTTGGTGGAGATGATATTTAATAAAATAAGTAGAAATCCACTAAAAGTTTTGTTTGGTTATCTTGCAATCCCGAGATAATCGTCTCCATGCTCCAAATCCATTTTAAAGCCATTTTTAAGGCATTTCGCGCATACATGAAATGAACACATTTTTCTCCAAAACTATAACAGATGCAAGCTTGTCCTGTTTGGTGGAGATGATATTTAATAAAATAAGTAGAAATCCACTAAAAGTTTTGTTTGGTTATCTTGCAATCCCGAGATAATCGTCTCCATGCTCCAAATCCATTTTAAAGCCATTTTTAAGGCATTTCGCGCATACATGAAATGAACACATTTTTCTCCAAAACTATAACAGATGCAAGCTTGTCCTGTTTGGTGGAGATGATATTTAATAAAATAAGTAGAAATCCACTAAAAGTTTTGTTTGGTTATCTTGCAATCCCGAGATAATCGTCTCCATGCTCCAAATCCATTTTAAAGCCATTTTTAAGGCATTTCGCGCATACATGAAATGAACACATTTTTCTCCAAAACTATAACAGATGCAAGCTTGTCCTGTTTGGTGGAGATGATATTTAATAAAATAAGTAGAAATCCACTAAAAGTTTTGTTTGGTTATATTGCAATCCCGAGATAATCGTCTCCATGCTCCAAATCCATTTTAAAGCCATTTTTAAGGCATTTCGCGCATACATGAAATGAACACATTTTTCTCCAAAACTATAACAGATGCAAGCTTGTCCTGTTTGGTGGAGATGATATTTAATAAAATAAGTAGAAATCCACTTAAAGTTTTGTTTGGTTATCTTGCAATCCCGAGATAATCGTCTCCATGCTCCAAATCCATTTTAAAGCCATTTTTAAGGCATTTCGCGCATACATGAAATGAACACATTTTTCTCCAAAACTATAACAGATGCAAGCTTGTCCTGTTTGGTGGAGATGATATTTAATAAAATAAGTAGAAATCCACTAAAAGTTTTGTTTGGTTATCTTGCAATCCCGAGATAATCGTCTCCATGCTCCAAATCCATTTTAAAGCCATTTTTAAGGCATTTCGCGCATACATGAAATGAACACATTTTTCTCCAAAACTATAACAGATGCAAGCTTGTCCTGTTTGGTGGAGATGATATTTAATAAAATAAGTAGAAATCCACTAAAAGTTTTGTTTGGTTATCTTGCAATCCCGAGATAATCGTCTCCATGCTCCAAATCCATTTTAAAGCCATTTTTAAGGCATTTCGCGCATACATGAAATGAACACATTTTTCTCCAAAACTATAACAGATGCAAGCTTGTCCTGTTTGGTGGAGATGATATTTAATAAAATAAGTAGAAATCCACTAAAAGTTTTGTTTGGTTATCTTGCAATCCCGAGATAATCGTCTCCATGCTCCAAATCCATTTTAAAGCCATTTTTAAGGCATTTCGCGCATACATGAAATGAACACATTTTTCTCCAAAACTATAACAGATGCAAGCTTGTCCTGTTTGGTGGAGATGATATTTAATAAAATAAGTAGAAATCCACTAAAAGTTTTGTTTGGTTATCTTGCAATCCCGAGATAATCGTCTCCATGCTCCAAATCCATTTTAAAGCCATTTTTAAGGCATTTCGCGCATACATGAAATGAACACATTTTTCTCCAAAACTATAACAGATGCAAGCTTGTCCTGTTTGGTGGAGATGATATTTAATAAAATAAGTAGAAATCCACTAAAAGTTTTGTTTGGTTATCTTGCAATCCCGAGATAATCGTCTCCATGCTCCAAATCCATTTTAAAGCCATTTTTAAGGCATTTCGCGCATACATGAAATGAACACATTTTTCTCCAAAACTATAACAGATGCAAGCTTGTCCTGTTTGGTGGAGATGATATTTTATAAAATAAGTAGAAATCCACTAAAAGTTTTGTTTGGTTATATTGCAATCCCGAGATAATCGTCTCCATGCTCCAAATCCATTTTAAAGCCATTTTTAAGGCATTTCGCGCATACATGAAATGAACACATTTTTCTCCAAAACTATAACAGATGCAAGCTTGTCCTGTTTGGTGGAGATGATATTTAATAAAATAAGTAGAAATCCACTAAAAGTTTTGTTTGGTTATCTTGCAATCCCGAGATAATCGTCTCCATGCTCCAAATCCATTTTAAAGCCATTTTTAAGGCATTTCGCGCATACATGAAATGAACACATTTTTCTCCAAAACTATAACAGATGCAAGCTTGTCCTGTTTGGTGGAGATGATATTTAATAAAATAATTAGAAATCCACTAAAAGTTTTGTTTGGTTATCTTGCAATCCCGAGATAATCGTCTCCATGCTCCAAATCCATTTTAAAGCCATTTTTAAGGCATTTCGCGCATACATGAAATGAACACATTTTTCTCCAAAACTATAACAGATGCAAGCTTGTCCTGTTTGGTGGAGATGATATTTAATAAAATAAGTAGAAATCCACTAAAAGTTTTGTTTGGTTATCTTGCAATCCCGAGATAATCGTCTCCATGCTCCAAATCCATTTTAAAGCCATTTTTAAGGCATTTCGCGCATACATGAAATGAACACATTTTTCTCCAAAACTATAACAGATGCAAGCTTGTCCTGTTTGGTGGAGATGATATTTAATAAAATAAGTAGAAATCCACTAAAAGTTTTGTTTGGTTATCTTGCAATCCCGAGATAATCGTCTCCATGCTCCAAATCCATTTTAAAGCCATTTTTAAGGCATTTCGCGCATACATGAAATGAACACATTTTTCTCCAAAACTATAACACATGCAAGCTTGTCCTGTTTGGTGGAGATGATATTTAATAAAATAAGTAGAAATCCACTAAAAGTTTTGTTTGGTTATCTTGCAATCCCGAGATAATCGTCTCCATGCTCCAAATCCATTTTAAAGCCATTTTTAAGGCATTTCGCGCATACATGAAATGAACACATTTTTCTCCAAAACTATAACAGATGCAAGCTTGTCCTGTTTGGTGGAGATGATATTTAATAAAATAAGTAGAAATCCACTAAAAGTTTTGTTTGGTTATCTTGCAATCCCGAGATAATCGTCTCCATGCTCCAAATCCATTTTAAAGCCATTTTTAAGGCATTTCGCGCATACATGAAATGAACACATTTTTCTCCAAAACTATAACACATGCAAGCTTGTCCTGTTTGGTGGAGATGATATTTAATAAAATAAGTAGAAATCCACTAAAAGTTTTGTTTGGTTATCTTGCAATCCCGAGATAATCGTCTCCATGCTCCAAATCCATTTTAAAGCCATTTTTAAGGCATTTCGCGCATACATGAAATGAACACATTTTTCTCCAAAACTATAACAGATGCAAGCTTGTCCTGTTTGGTGGAGATGATATTTAATAAAATAAGTAGAAATCCACTAAAAGTTTTGTTTGGTTATCTTGCAATCCCGAGATAATCGTCTCCATGCTCCAAATCCATTTTAAAGCCATTTTTAAGGCATTTCGCGCATACATGAAATGAACACATTTTTCTCCAAAACTATAACAGATGCAAGCTTGTCCTGTTTGGTGGAGATTATATTTAATAAAATAAGTAGAAATCCACTAAAAGTTTTGTTTGGTTATCTTGCAATCCCGAGATAATCGTCTCCATGCTCCAAATCCATTTTAAAGCCATTTCAAAGGCATTTCGCGCATACATGAAATGAACACATTTTTCTCCAAAACTATAACACATGCAAGCTTGTCCTGTTTGGTGGAGATGATATTTAATAAAATAAGTAGAAATCCACTAAAAGTTTTGTTTGGTTATCTTGCAATCCCGAGATAATCGTCTCCATGCTCCAAATCCATTTTAAAGCCATTTCTAAGGCATTTCGCGCATACATGAAATGAACACATTTTTCTCCAAAACTATAACAGATGCAAGCTTGTCCTGTTTGGTGGAGATGATATTTAATAAAATAAGTAGAAATCCACTAAAAGTTTTGTTTGGTTATCTTGCAATCCCGAGATAATCGTCTCCATGCTCCAAATCCATTTTAAAGCCATTTTTAAGGCATTTCGCGCATACATGAAATGAACACATTTTTCTCCAAAACTATAACAGATGCAAGCTTGTCCTGTTTGGTGGAGATGATATTTAATAAAATAAGTAGAAATCCACTAAAAGTTTTGTTTGGTTATCTTGCAATCCCGAGATAATCGTCTCCATGCTCCAAATCCATTTTAAAGCCATTTTTAAGGCATTTCGCGCATACATGAAATGAACACATTTTTCTCCAAAACTATAACAGATGCAAGCTTGTCCTGTTTGGTGGAGATGATATTTAATAAAATAAGTAGAAATCCACTAAAAGTTTTGTTTCGTTATCTTGCAATCCCGAGATAATCGTCTCCATGCTCCAAATCCATTTTAAAGCCATTTTTAAGGCATTTCGCGCATACATGAAATGAACACATTTTTCTCCAAAACTATAACAGATGCAAGCTTGTCCTGTTTGGTGGAGATGATATTTAATAAAATAAGTAGAAATCCACTAAAAGTTTTGTTTGGTTATCTTGCAATCCCGAGATAATCGTCTCCATGCTCCAAATCCATTTTAAAGCCATTTTTAAGGCATTTCGCGCATAAATGAAATGAACACATTTTTCTCCAAAACTATAACAGATGCAAGCTTGTCCTGTTTGGTGGAGATGATATTTAATAAAATAAGTAGAAATCCACTAAAAGTTTTGTTTGGTTATCTTGCAATCCCGAGATAATCGTCTCCATGCTCCAAATCCATTTTAAAGCCATTTTTAAGGCATTTTGCGCATACATGAAATGAACACATTTTTCTCCAAAACTATAACAGATGCAAGCTTGTCCTGTTTGGTGGAGATGATATTTAATAAAATAAGTAGAAATCCACTAAAAGTTTTGTTTGGTTATCTTGCAATCCCGAGATAATCGTCTCCATGCTCCAAATCCATTTTAAAGCCATTTTTAAGGCATTTCGCGCATACATGAAATGAACACATTTTTCTCCAAAACTATAACAGATGCAAGCTTGTCCTGTTTGGTGGAGATGATATTTAATAAAATTAGTAGAAATCCACTAAAAGTTTTGTTTGGTTATCTTGCAATCCCGAGATAATCGTCTCCATGCTCCAAATCCATTTTAAAGCCATTTCAAAGGCATTTCGCGCATACATGAAATGAACACATTTTTCTCCAAAACTATAACAGATGCAAGCTTGTCCTGTTTGGTGGAGATGATATTTAATAAAATAAGTAGAAATCCACTAAAAGTTTTGTTTGGTTATCTTGCAATCCCGAGATAATCGTCTCCATGCTCCAAATCCATTTTAAAGCCATTTTTAAGGCATTTCGCGCATACATGAAATGAACACATTTTTCTCCAAAACTATAACAGATGCAAGCTTGTCCTGTTTGGTGGAGATGATATTTAATAAAATAAGTAGAAATCCACTAAAAGTTTTGTTTGGTTATCTTGCAATCCCGAGATAATCGCCTCCATGCTCCAAATCCATTTTAAAGCCATTTTTAAGGCATTTCGCGCATACATGAAATGAACACATTTTTCTCCAAAACTATAACAGATGCAAGCTTGTCCTGTTTGGTGGAGATGATATTTAATAAAATAAGTAGAAATCCACTAAAAGTTTTGTTTGGTTATATTGCAATCCCGAGATAATCGTCTTCATGCTCCAAATCCATTTTAAAGCCATTTTTAAGGCATTTCGCGCATACATGAAATGAACACATTTTTCTCCAAAACTATAACAGATGCAAGCTTGTCCTGTTTGGTGGAGATGATATTTAATAAAATAAGTAGAAATCCACTAAAAGTTTTGTTTGGTTATCTTGCAATCCCGAGATAATCGTCTCCATGCTCCAAATCCATTTTAAAGCCATTTTTAAGGCATTTCGCGCATACATGAAATGAACACATTTTTCTCCAAAACTATAACAGATGCAAGCTTGTCCTGTTTGGTGGAGATAATATTTAATAAAATAAGTAGAAATCTACTAAAAGTTTCGTTTGTTTATATTGCCATCCTGAGATAATCGTCTCCATGCTCCAAATCCATTTTAAAGCCATTTCAAAGGCATTTTGCGCATACATGAAATGAACACATTTTTCTCCAAAACTATAACACATGCAAGCTTGTCCTGTTTGGTGGAGATGATATTTAATAAAATAAGTAGAAAACCACTAAAAGTTTTGTTTGGTTATCTTGCAATCCCGAGATAATCGTCTCCATGCTCCAAATCCATTTTAAAGCCATTTTTAAGGCATTTCGCGCATACATGAAATGAACACATTTTTCTCCAAAACTATAACAGATGCAAGCTTGTCCTGTTTGGTGGAGATGATATTTAATAAAATAAGTAGAAATCCACTAAAAGTTTTGTTTGGTTATCTTGCAATCCCGAGATAATCGTCTCCATGCTCCAAATCCATTTTAAAGCCATTTTTAAGGCATTTCGCGCATACATGAAATGAACACATTTTTCTCCAAAACTATAACAGATGCAAGCTTGTCCTGTTTGGTGGAGATGATATTTAATAAAATAAGTAGAAATCCACTAAAAGTTTTGTTTGGTTATCTTGCAATCCCGAGATAATCGTCTCCATGCTCCAAATCCATTTTAAAGCCATTTTTAAGGCATTTCGCGCATACAAGAAATGAACACATTTTTCTCCAAAACTATAACAGATGCAAGCTTGTCCTGTTTGGTGGAGATAATATTTAATAAAATAAGTAGAAATCTACTAAAAGTTTCGTTTGTTTATATTGCCATCCTGAGATAATCGTCTCCATGCTCCAAATCCATTTTAAAGCCATTTCAAAGGCATTTTGCGCATACATGAAATGAACACATTTTTCTCCAAAACTATAACACATGCAAGCTTGTCCTGTTTGGTGGAGATGATATTTAATAAAATAAGTAGAAAACCACTAAAAGTTTTGTTTGGTTATCTTGCAATCCCGAGATAATCGTCTCCATGCTCCAAATCCATTTTAAAGCCATTTTTAAGGCATTTCGCGCATACATGAAATGAACACATTTTTCTCCAAAACTATAACAGATGCAAGCTTGTCCTGTTTGGTGGAGATGATATTTAATAAAATAAGTAGAAATCCACTAAAAGTTTTGTTTGGTTATCTTGCAATCCCGAGATAATCGTCTCCATGCTCCAAATCCATTTTAAAGCCATTTCAAAGGCATTTTGCGCATACATGAAATGAACACATTTTTCTCCAAAACTATAACACATGCAAGCTTGTCCTGTTTGGTGGAGATGATATTTAATAAAATAAGTAGAAATCCACTAAAAGTTTTGTTTGGTTATCTTGCAATCCCGAGATAATCGTCTCCATGCTCCAAATCCATTTTAAAGCCATTTTTAAGGCATTTCGCGCATACATGAAATGAACACATTTTTCTCCAAAACTATAACAGATGCAAGCTTGTCCTGTTTGGTGGAGATGATATTTAATAAAATAAGTAGAAATCCACTAAAAGTTTTGTTTGGTTATCTTGCAATCCCGAGATAATCGTCTCCATGCTCCAAATCCATTTTAAAGCCATTTTTAAGGCATTTCGCGCATACATGAAATGAACACATTTTTCTCCAAAACTATAACAGATGCAAGCTTGTCCTGTTTGGTGGAGATGATATTTAATAAAATAAGTAGAAATCCACTAAAAGTTTTGTTTGGTTATCTTGCAATCCCGAGATAATCGTCTCCATGCTCCAAATCCATTTTAAAGCCATTTTTAAGGCATTTCGCGCATACATGAAATGAACACATTTTTCTCCAAAACTATAACAGATGCAAGCTTGTCCTGTTTGGTGGAGATGATATTTAATAAAATAAGTAGAAATCCACTAAAAGTTTTGTTTGGTTATATTGCAATCCCGAGATAATCGTCTTCATGCTCCAAATCCATTTTAAAGCCATTTTTAAGGCATTTCGCGCATACATGAAATGAACACATTTTTCTCCAAAACTATAACAGATGCAAGCTTGTCCTGTTTGGTGGAGATAATATTTAATAAAATAAGTAGAAATCTACTAAAAGTTTCGTTTGTTTATATTGCCATCCTGAGATAATCGTCTCCATGCTCCAAATCCATTTTAAAGCCATTTCAAAGGCATTTTGCGCATACATGAAATGAACACATTTTTCTCCAAAACTATAACACATGCAAGCTTGTCCTGTTTGGTGGAGATGATATTTAATAAAATAAGTAGAAATCCACTAAAAGTTTTGTTTGGTTATCTTGCAATCCCGAGATAATCGTCTCCATGCTCCAAATCCATTTTAAAGCCATTTTTAAGGCATTTCGCGCATACATGAAATGAACACATTTTTCTCCAAAACTATAACAGATGCAAGCTTGTCCTGTTTGGTGGAGATGATATTTAATAAAATAAGTAGAAATCCACTAAAAGTTTTGTTTGGTTATCTTGCAATCCCGAGATAATCGTCTCCATGCTCCAAATCCATTTTAAAGCCATTTTTAAGGCATTTCGCGCATACATGAAATGAACACATTTTTCTCCAAAACTATAACAGATGCAAGCTTGTCCTGTTTGGTGGAGATAATATTTAATAAAATAAGTAGAAATCTACTAAAAGTTTCGTTTGTTTATATTGCCATCCTGAGATAATCGTCTCCATGCTCCAAATCCATTTTAAAGCCATTTCAAAGGCATTTTGCGCATACATGAAATGAACACATTTTTCTCCAAAACTATAACACATGCAAGCTTGTCCTGTTTGGTGGAGATGATATTTAATAAAATAAGTAGAAATCCACTAAAAGTTTTGTTTGGTTATCTTGCAATCCCGAGATAATCGTCTCCATGCTCCAAATCCATTTTAAAGCCATTTTTAAGGCATTTCGCGCATACATGAAATGAACACATTTTTCTCTAAAACTATAACAGATGCAAGCTTGTCCTGTTTGGTGGAGATGATATTTAATAAAATAAGTAGAAATCCACTAAAAGTTTTGTTTGGTTATCTTGCAATCCCGAGATAATCGTCTCCATGCTCCAAATCCATTTTAAAGCCATTTTTAAGGCATTTCGCGCATACATGAAATGAACACATTTTTCTCCAAAACTATAACAGATGCAAGCTTGTCCTGTTTGGTGGAGATGATATTTAATAAAATAAGTAGAAATCCACTAAAAGTTTTGTTTGGTTATCTTGCAATCCCGAGATAATCGTCTCCATGCTCCAAATTCATTTTAAAGCCATTTTTAAGGCATTTCGCGCATACATGAAATGAACACATTTTTCTCCAAAACTATAACAGATGCAAGCTTGTCCTGTTTGGTGGAGATGATATTTAATAAAATAAGTAGAAATCCACTAAAAGTTTTGTTTGGTTATCTTGCAATCCCGAGATAATCGTCTCCATGCTCCAAATCCCTTTTAAAGCCATTTCAAAGGCATTTTGCGCATACATGAAATGAACACATTTTTCTCCAAAACTATAACACATGCAAGCTTGTCCTGTTTGGTGGAGATGATATTTAATAAAATAAGTAGAAATCCACTAAAAGTTTTGTTTGGTTATCTTGCAATCCCGAGATAATCGTCTCCATGCTCCAAATCCATTTTAAAGCCATTTTTAAGGCATTTCGCGCATACATGAAATGAACACATTTTTCTCCAAAACTATAACAGATGCAAGCTTGTCCTGTTTGGTGGAGATGATATTTAATAAAATAAGTAGAAATTTACTAAAACTTTTGTTTGGTTATCTTGCAATCCCGAGATAATCGTCTCCATGCTCCAAAATGCCTTTGAAATGGCTTTAAAATGGATTTGGAGCATGGAGACGATTATCTCGGGATTGCAAGATAACCAAACAAAACTTTTAGTGGATTTCTACTTATTTTATTAAATATCATCTCCACCAAACAGGACAAGCTTGCATGTGTTATAGTTTTGGAGAAAAATGTGTTCATTTCATGTATGCGCAAAATGCATTTGAAATGGCTTTAAAATGGATTTGGAGCATGGAGACGATTATCTCGGGATTGCAAGATAACCAAACAAAACTTTTAGTGGATTTCTACTTATTTTATTAAATATCATCTCCACCAAACAGGACAAGCTTGCATCTGTTATAGTTTTGGAGAAAAATGTGTTCATTTCATGTATGCGCGAAATGCCTTAAAAATGGCTTTAAAATGGATTTGGAGCATGGAGACGATTATCTCGGGATTGCAAGATAACCAAACAAAACTTTTAGTGGTTTTCTACTTATTTTATTAAATATCATCTCCACCAAACAGGACAAGCTTGCATGTGTTATAGTTTTGGAGAAAAATGTGTTCATTTCATGTATGCGCAAAATGCCTTTGAAATGGCTTTAAAATGGATTTGGAGCATGGAGACGATTATCTCGGGATTGCAAGATAACCAAACAAAACTTTTAGTGGATTTCTACTTATTTTATTAAATATCATCTCCACCAAACAGGACAAGCTTGCATCTGTTATAGTTTTGGAGAAAAATGTGTTCATTTCATGTATGCGCGAAATGCCTTAAAAATGGCTTTAAAATGGATTTGGAGCATGGAGACGATTATCTCGGGATTGCAATATAACCAAACAAAACTTTTAGTGGATTTCTACTTATTTTATTAAATATCATCTCCACCAAACAGGACAAGCTTGCATCTGTTATAGTTTTGGAGAAAAATGTGTTCATTTCATGTATGCGCGAAATGCCTTAAAAATGGCTTTAAAATGGATTTGGAGCATGGAGACGATTATCTCGGGATTGCAAGATAACCAAACAAAACTTTTAGTGGATTTCTACTTATTTTATTAAATATCATCTCCACCAAACAGGACAAGCTTGCATGTGTTATAGTTTTGGAGAAAAATGTGTTCATTTCATGTATGCGCAAAATGCCTTTGAAATAGCTTTAAAATGGATTTGGAGCATGGAGACGATTATCTCGGGATTGCAAGATAACCAAACAAAACTTTTAGTGGATTTCTACTTATTTTATTAAATATCATCTCCACCAAACAGGACAAGCTTGCATCTGTTATAGTTTTGGAGAAAAATGTGTTCATTTCATGTATGCGCGAAATGCCTTAAAAATGGCTTTAAAATGGATTTGGAGCATGGAGACGATTATCTCGGGATTGCAAGATAACCAAACAAAACTTTTAGTGGATTTCTACTTATTTTATTAAATATCATCTCCACCAAACAGGACAAGCTTGCATCTGTTATAGTTTTGGAGAAAAATGTGTTCATTTCATGTATGCGCGAAATGCCTTAAAAATGGCTTTAAAATGGATTTGGAGCATGGAGACGATTATCTCGGGATTGCAAGATAACCAAACAAAACTTTTAGTGGATTTCTACTTATTTTATTAAATATCATCTCCACCAAACAGGACAAGCTTGCATCTGTTATAGTTTTAGAGAAAAATGTGTTCATTTCATGTATGCGCGAAATGCCTTAAAAATGGCTTTAAAATGGATTTGGAGCATGGAGACGATTATCTCGGGATTGCAAGATAACCAAACAAAACTTTTAGTGGATTTCTACTTATTTTATTAAATATCATCTCCACCAAACAGGACAAGCTTGCATGTGTTATAGTTTTGGAGAAAAATGTGTTCATTTCATGTATGCGCAAAATGCCTTTGAAATGGCTTTAAAATGGATTTGGAGCATGGAGACGATTATCTCAGGATGGCAATATAAACAAACGAAACTTTTAGTAGATTTCTACTTATTTTATTAAATATTATCTCCACCAAACAGGACAAGCTTGCATCTGTTATAGTTTTGGAGAAAAATGTGTTCATTTCATGTATGCGCGAAATGCCTTAAAAATGGCTTTAAAATGGATTTGGAGCATGGAGACGATTATCTCGGGATTGCAAGATAACCAAACAAAACTTTTAGTGGATTTCTACTTATTTTATTAAATATCATCTCCACCAAACAGGACAAGCTTGCATCTGTTATAGTTTTAGAGAAAAATGTGTTCATTTCATGTATGCGCGAAATGCCTTAAAAATGGCTTTAAAATGGATTTGGAGCATGGAGACGATTATGTCGGGATTGCAAGATAACCAAACAAAACTTTTAGTGGATTTCTACTTATTTTATTAAATATCATCTCCACCAAACAGGACAAGCTTGCATGTGTTATAGTTTTGGAGAAAAATGTGTTCATTTCATGTATGCGCAAAATGCCTTTGAAATGGCTTTAAAATGGATTTGGAGCATGGAGACGATTATCTCAGGATGGCAATATAAACAAACAAAACTTTTAGTAGATTTCTACTTATTTTATTAAATATTATCTCCACCAAACAGGACAAGCTTGCATCTGTTATAGTTTTGGAGAAAAATGTGTTCATTTCATGTATGCGCGAAATGCCTTAAAAATGGCTTTAAAATGGATTTGGAGCATGGAGACGATTATCTCGGGATTGCAAGATAACCAAACAAAACTTTTAGTGGATTTCTACTTATTTTATTAAATATCATCTCCACCAAACAGGACAAGCTTGCATGTGTTATAGTTTTGGAGAAAAATGTGTTCATTTCATGTATGCGCAAAATGCCTTTGAAATGGCTTTAAAATGGATTTGGAGCATGGAGACGATTATCTCAGGATGGCAATATAAACAAACAAAACTTTTAGTAGATTTCTACTTATTTTATTAAATATTATCTCCACCAAACAGGACAAGCTTGCATCTGTTATAGTTTTGGAGAAAAATGTGTTCATTTCATGTATGCGCGAAATGCCTTAAAAATGGCTTTAAAATGGATTTGGAGCATGGAGACGATTATCTCGGGATTGCAAGATAACCAAACAAAACTTTTAGTGGATTTCTACTTATTTTATTAAATATCATCTCCACCAAACAGGACAAGCTTGCATGTGTTATAGTTTTGGAGAAAAATGTGTTCATTTCATGTATGCGCAAAATGCCTTTGAAATGGCTTTAAAATGGATTTGGAGCATGGAGACGATTATCTCAGGATGGCAATATAAACAAACGAAACTTTTAGTAGATTTCTACTTATTTTATTAAATATTATCTCCACCAAACAGGACAAGCTTGCATCTGTTATAGTTTTGGAGAAAAATGTGTTCATTTCATGTATGCGCGAAATGCCTTAAAAATGGCTTTAAAATGGATTTGGAGCATGGAGACGATTATCTCGGGATTGCAAGATAACCAAACAAAACTTTTAGTGGATTTCTACTTATTTTATTAAATATCATCTCCACCAAACAGGACAAGCTTGCATCTGTTATAGTTTTGGAGAAAAATGTGTTCATTTCATGTATGCGCGAAATGCCTTAAAAATGGCTTTAAAATGGATTTGGAGCATGAAGACGATTATCTCGGGATTGCAATATAACCAAACAAAACTTTTAGTGGATTTCTACTTATTTTATTAAATATCATCTCCACCAAACAGGACAAGCTTGCATCTGTTATAGTTTTGGAGAAAAATGTGTTCATTTCATGTATGCGCGAAATGCCTTAAAAATGGCTTTAAAATGGATTTGGAGCATGGAGACGATTATCTCGGGATTGCAAGATAACCAAACAAAACTTTTAGTGGATTTCTACTTATTTTATTAAATATCATCTCCACCAAACAGGACAAGCTTGCATCTGTTATAGTTTTGGAGAAAAATGTGTTCATTTCATGTATGCGCGAAATGCCTTAAAAATGGCTTTAAAATGGATTTGGAGCATGGAGACGATTATCTCGGGATTGCAAGATAACCAAACAAAACTTTTAGTGGATTTCTACTTATTTTATTAAATATCATCTCCACCAAACAGGACAAGCTTGCATCTGTTATAGTTTTGGAGAAAAATGTGTTCATTTCATGTATGCGCGAAATGCCTTAAAAATGGCTTTAAAATGGATTTGGAGCATGGAGACGATTATCTCGGGATTGCAAGATAACCAAACAAAACTTTTAGTGGATTTCTAGTTATTTTATTAAATATCATCTCCACCAAACAGGACAAGCTTGCATGTGTTATAGTTTTGGAGAAAAATGTGTTCATTTCATGTATGCGCAAAATGCCTTTGAAATGGCTTTAAAATGGATTTGGAGCATGGAGACGATTATCTCGGGATTGCAAGATAACCAAACAAAACTTTTAGTGGATTTCTACTTATTTTATTAAATATCATCTCCACCAAACAGGACAAGCTTGCATCTGTTATAGTTTTGGAGAAAAATGTGTTCATTTCATGTATGCGCGAAATGCCTTAAAAATGGCTTTAAAATGGATTTGGAGCATGGAGACGATTATCTCGGGATTGCAAGATAACCAAACAAAACTTTTAGTGGTTTTCTACTTATTTTATTAAATATCATCTCCACCAAACAGGACAAGCTTGCATGTGTTATAGTTTTGGAGAAAAATGTGTTCATTTCATGTATGCGCAAAATGCCTTTGAAATGGCTTTAAAATGGATTTGGAGCATGGAGACGATTATCTCGGGATTGCAAGATAACCAAACAAAACTTTTAGTGGATTTCTACTTATTTTATTAAATATCATCTCCACCAAACAGGACAAGCTTGCATCTGTTATAGTTTTGGAGAAAAATGTGTTCATTTCATGTATGCGCGAAATGCCTTAAAAATGGCTTTAAAATGGATTTGGAGCATGGAGACGATTATCTCGGGATTGCAAGATAACCAAACAAAACTTTTAGTAAATTTCTACTTATTTTATTAAATATCATCTCCACCAAACAGGACAAGCTTGCATCTGTTATAGTTTTGGAGAAAAATGTGTTCATTTCATGTATGCGCGAAATGCCTTAAAAATGGCTTTAAAATGGATTTGGAGCATGGAGACGATTATCTCGGGATTGCAAGATAACCAAACAAAACTTTTAGTGGATTTCTACTTATTTTATTAAATATCATCTCCACCAAACAGGACAAGCTTGCATGTGTTATAGTTTTGGAGAAAAATGTGTTCATTTCATGTATGCGCAAAATGCCTTTGAAATGGCTTTAAAAGGGATTTGGAGCATGGAGACGATTATCTCGGGATTGCAAGATAACCAAACAAAACTTTTAGTGGATTTCTACTTATTTTATTAAATATCATCTCCACCAAACAGGACAAGCTTGCATCTGTTATAGTTTTGGAGAAAAATGTGTTCATTTCATGTATGCGCGAAATGCCTTAAAAATGGCTTTAAAATGGATTTGGAGCATGGAGACGATTATCTCGGGATTGCAAGATAACCAAACAAAACTTTTAGTGGATTTCTACTTATTTTATTAAATATCATCTCCACCAAACAGGACAAGCTTGCATCTGTTATAGTTTTGGAGAAAAATGTGTTCATTTCATGTATGCGCGAAATGCCTTAAAAATGGCTTTAAAATGGATTTGGAGCATGGAGACGATTATCTCGGGATTGCAAGATAACCAAACAAAACTTTTAGTGGATTTCTACTTATTTTATTAAATATCATCTCCACCAAACAGGACAAGCTTGCATCTGTTATAGTTTTAGAGAAAAATGTGTTCATTTCATGTATGCGCGAAATGCCTTAAAAATGGCTTTAAAATGGATTTGGAGCATGGAGACGATTATCTCGGGATTGCAAGATAACCAAACAAAACTTTTAGTGGATTTCTACTTATTTTATTAAATATCATCTCCACCAAACAGGACAAGCTTGCATATGTTATAGTTTTGGAGAAAAATGTGTTCATTTCATGTATGCGCAAAATGCCTTTGAAATGGCTTTAAAATGGATTTGGAGCATGGAGACGATTATCTCAGGATGGCAATATAAACAAACGAAACTTTTAGTAGATTTCTACTTATTTTATTAAATATTATCTCCACCAAACAGGACAAGCTTGCATCTGTTATAGTTTTGGAGAAAAATGTGTTCATTTCATGTATGCGCGAAATGCCTTAAAAATGGCTTTAAAATGGATTTGGAGCATGGAGACGATTATCTCGGGATTGCAAGATAACCAAACAAAACTTTTAGTGGATTTCTACTTATTTTATTAAATATCATCTCCACCAAACAGGACAAGCTTGCATCTGTTATAGTTTTGGAGAAAAATGTGTTCATTTCATGTATGCGCGAAATGCCTTAAAAATGGCTTTAAAATGGATTTGGAGCATGGAGACGATTATCTCGGGATTGCAAGATAACCAAACAAAACTTTTAGTGGATTTCTACTTATTTTATTAAATATCATCTCCACCAAACAGGACAAGCTTGCATGTGTTATAGTTTTGGAGAAAAATGTGTTCATTTCATGTATGCGCAAAATGCCTTTGAAATGGCTTTAAAATGGATTTGGAGCATGGAGACGATTATCTCAGGATGGCAATATAAACAAACGAAACTTTTAGTAGATTTCTACTTATTTTATTAAATATTATCTCCACCAAACAGGACAAGCTTGCATCTGTTATAGTTTTGGAGAAAAATGTGTTCATTTCATGTATGCGCGAAATGCCTTAAAAATGGCTTTAAAATGGATTTGGAGCATGAAGACGATTATCTCGGGATTGCAATATAACCAAACAAAACTTTTAGTGGATTTCTACTTATTTTATTAAATATCATCTCCACCAAACAGGACAAGCTTGCATCTGTTATAGTTTTGGAGAAAAATGTGTTCATTTCATGTATGCGCGAAATGCCTTAAAAATGGCTTTAAAATGGATTTGGAGCATGGAGACGATTATCTCGGGATTGCAAGATAACCAAACAAAACTTTTAGTGGATTTCTACTTATTTTATTAAATATCATCTCCACCAAACAGGACAAGCTTGCATCTGTTATAGTTTTGGAGAAAAATGTGTTCATTTCATGTATGCGCGAAATGCCTTAAAAATGGCTTTAAAATGGATTTGGAGCATGGAGACGATTATCTCGGGATTGCAAGATAACCAAACAAAACTTTTAGTGGATTTCTACTTATTTTATTAAATATCATCTCCACCAAACAGGACAAGCTTGCATCTGTTATAGTTTTGGAGAAAAATGTGTTCATTTCATGTATGCGCGAAATGCCTTAAAAATGGCTTTAAAATGGATTTGGAGCATGGAGACGATTATCTCGGGATTGCAAGATAACCAAACAAAACTTTTAGTGGATTTCTACTTATTTTATTAAATATCATCTCCACCAAACAGGACAAGCTTGCATGTGTTATAGTTTTGGAGAAAAATGTGTTCATTTCATGTATGCGCAAAATGCCTTTGAAATGGCTTTAAAATGGATTTGGAGCATGGAGACGATTATCTCGGGATTGCAAGATAACCAAACAAAACTTTTAGTGGATTTCTACTTATTTTATTAAATATCATCTCCACCAAACAGGACAAGCTTGCATCTGTTATAGTTTTGGAGAAAAATGTGTTCATTTCATGTATGCGCGAAATGCCTTAAAAATGGCTTTAAAATGGATTTGGAGCATGGAGACGATTATCTCGGGATTGCAAGATAACCAAACAAAACTTTTAGTGGTTTTCTACTTATTTTATTAAATATCATCTCCACCAAACAGGACAAGCTTGCATGTGTTATAGTTTTGGAGAAAAATGTGTTCATTTCATGTATGCGCAAAATGCCTTTGAAATGGCTTTAAAATGGATTTGGAGCATGGAGACGATTATCTCAGGATGGCAATATAAACAAACGAAACTTTTAGTAGATTTCTACTTATTTTATTAAATATTATCTCCACCAAACAGGACAAGCTTGCATCTGTTATAGTTTTGGAGAAAAATGTGTTCATTTCTTGTATGCGCGAAATGCCTTAAAAATGGCTTTAAAATGGATTTGGAGCATGGAGACGATTATCTCGGGATTGCAAGATAACCAAACAAAACTTTTAGTGGATTTCTACTTATTTTATTAAATATCATCTCCACCAAACAGGACAAGCTTGCATCTGTTATAGTTTTGGAGAAAAATGTGTTCATTTCATGTATGCGCGAAATGCCTTAAAAATGGCTTTAAAATGGATTTGGAGCATGGAGACGATTATCTCGGGATTGCAAGATAACCAAACAAAACTTTTAGTGGATTTCTACTTATTTTATTAAATATCATCTCCACCAAACAGGACAAGCTTGCATCTGTTATAGTTTTGGAGAAAAATGTGTTCATTTCATGTATGCGCGAAATGCCTTAAAAATGGCTTTAAAATGGATTTGGAGCATGGAGACGATTATCTCGGGATTGCAAGATAACCAAACAAAACTTTTAGTGGTTTTCTACTTATTTTATTAAATATCATCTCCACCAAACAGGACAAGCTTGCATGTGTTATAGTTTTGGAGAAAAATGTGTTCATTTCATGTATGCGCAAAATGCCTTTGAAATGGCTTTAAAATGGATTTGGAGCATGGAGACGATTATCTCAGGATGGCAATATAAACAAACGAAACTTTTAGTAGATTTCTACTTATTTTATTAAATATTATCTCCACCAAACAGGACAAGCTTGCATCTGTTATAGTTTTGGAGAAAAATGTGTTCATTTCATGTATGCGCAAAATGCCTTAAAAATGGCTTTAAAATGGATTTGGAGCATGGAGACGATTATCTCGGGATTGCAAGATAACCAAACAAAACTTTTAGTGGATTTCTACTTATTTTATTAAATATCATCTCCACCAAACAGGACAAGCTTGCATCTGTTATAGTTTTGGAGAAAAATGTGTTCATTTCATGTATGCGCGAAATGCCTTAAAAATGGCTTTAAAATGGATTTGGAGCATGGAGACGATTATCTCGGGATTGCAAGATAACCAAACAAAACTTTTAGTGGATTTCTACTTATTTTATTAAATATCATCTCCACCAAACAGGACAAGCTTGCATCTGTTATAGTTTTGGAGAAAAATGTGTTCATTTCATGTATGCGCGAAATGCCTTAAAAATGGCTTTAAAATGGATTTGGAGCATGGAGACGATTATCTCGGGATTGCAAGATAACCAAACAAAACTTTTAGTGGATTTCTACTTATTTTATTAAATATCATCTCCACCAAACAGGACAAGCTTGCATCTGTTATAGTTTTGGAGAAAAATGTGTTCATTTCATGTATGCGCGAAATGCCTTAAAAATGGCTTTAAAATGGATTTGGAGCATGGAGACGATTATCTCGGGATTGCAAGATAACCAAACAAAACTTTTAGTGGATTTCTACTTATTTTATTAAATATCATCTCCACCAAACAGGACAAGCTTGCATGTGTTAGTTTTGGAGAAAAATGTGTTCATTTCATGTATGCGCAAAATGCCTTTGAAATGGCTTTAAAATGGATTTGGAGCATGGAGACGATTATCTCAGGATGGCAATATAAACAAACGAAACTTTTAGTAGATTTCTACTTATTTTATTAAATATTATCTCCACCAAACAGGACAAGCTTGCATCTGTTATAGTTTTGGAGAAAAATGTGTTCATTTCATGTATGCGCGAAATGCCTTAAAAATGGCTTTAAAATGGATTTGGAGCATGGAGACGATTATCTCGGGATTGCAAGATAACCAAACAAAACTTTTAGTGGATTTCTACTTATTTTATTAAATATCATCTCCACCAAACAGGACAAGCTTGCATCTGTTATAGTTTTGGAGAAAAATGTGTTCATTTCATGTATGCGCGAAATGCCTTAAAAATGGCTTTAAAATGGATTTGGAGCATGAAGACGATTATCTCGGGATTGCAATATAACCAAACAAAACTTTTAGTGGATTTCTACTTATTTTATTAAATATCATCTCCACCAAACAGGACAAGCTTGCATCTGTTATAGTTTTGGAGAAAAATGTGTTCATTTCATGTATGCGCGAAATGCCTTAAAAATGGCTTTAAAATGGATTTGGAGCATGGAGGCGATTATCTCGGGATTGCAAGATAACCAAACAAAACTTTTAGTGGATTTCTACTTATTTTATTAAATATCATCTCCACCAAACAGGACAAGCTTGCATCTGTTATAGTTTTGGAGAAAAATGTGTTCATTTCATGTATGCGCGAAATGCCTTAAAAATGGCTTTAAAATGGATTTGGAGCATGGAGACGATTATCTCGGGATTGCAAGATAACCAAACAAAACTTTTAGTGGATTTCTACTTATTTTATTAAATATCATCTCCACCAAACAGGACAAGCTTGCATCTGTTATAGTTTTGGAGAAAAATGTGTTCATTTCATGTATGCGCGAAATGCCTTTGAAATGGCTTTAAAATGGATTTGGAGCATGGAGACGATTATCTCGGGATTGCAAGATAACCAAACAAAACTTTTAGTGGATTTCTACTTATTTTATTAAATATCATCTCCACCAAACAGGACAAGCTTGCATCTGTTATAGTTTTGGAGAAAAATGTGTTCATTTCATGTATGCGCGAAATGCCTTAAAAATGGCTTTAAAATGGATTTGGAGCATGGAGACGATTATCTCGGGATTGCAAGATAACCAAACAAAACTTTTAGTGGATTTCTACTTATTTTATTAAATATCATCTCCACCAAACAGGACAAGCTTGCATGTGTTATAGTTTTGGAGAAAAATGTGTTCATTTCATGTATGCGCAAAATGCCTTTGAAATGGCTTTAAAATGGATTTGGAGCATGGAGACGATTATCTCAGGATGGCAATATAAACAAACGAAACTTTTAGTAGATTTCTACTTATTTTATTAAATATTATCTCCACCAAACAGGACAAGCTTGCATCTGTTATAGTTTTGGAGAAAAATGTGTTCATTTCATGTATGCGCGAAATGCCTTAAAAATGGCTTTAAAATGGATTTGGAGCATGGAGACGATTATCTCGGGATTGCAAGATAACCAAACAAAACTTTTAGTGGATTTCTACTTATTTTATTAAATATCATCTCCACCAAACAGGACAAGCTTGCATCTGTTATAGTTTTGGAGAAAAATGTGTTCATTTCATGTATGCGCAAAATGCCTTAAAAATGGCTTTAAAATGGATTTGGAGCATGGAGACGATTATCTCGGGATTGCAAGATAACCAAACAAAACTTTTAGTGGATTTCTACTTATTTTATTAAATATCATCTCCACCAAACAGGACAAGCTTGCATCTGTTATAGTTTTGGAGAAAAATGTGTTCATTTCATTTATGCGCGAAATGCCTTAAAAATGGCTTTAAAATGGATTTGGAGCATGGAGACGATTATCTCGGGATTGCAAGATAACCAAACAAAACTTTTAGTGGATTTCTACTTATTTTATTAAATATCATCTCCACCAAACAGGACAAGCTTGCATCTGTTATAGTTTTGGAGAAAAATGTGTTCATTTCATGTATGCGCGAAATGCCTTAAAAATGGCTTTAAAATGGATTTGGAGCATGGAGACGATTATCTCGGGATTGCAAGATAACGAAACAAAACTTTTAGTGGATTTCTACTTATTTTATTAAATATCATCTCCACCAAACAGGACAAGCTTGCATCTGTTATAGTTTTGGAGAAAAATGTGTTCATTTCATGTATGCGCGAAATGCCTTAAAAATGGCTTTAAAATGGATTTGGAGCATGGAGACGATTATCTCGGGATTGCAAGATAACCAAACAAAACTTTTAGTGGATTTCTACTTATTTTATTAAATATCATCTCCACCAAACAGGACAAGCTTGCATCTGTTATAGTTTTGGAGAAAAATGTGTTCATTTCATGTATGCGCGAAATGCCTTAAAAATGGCTTTAAAATGGATTTGGAGCATGGAGACGATTATCTCGGGATTGCAAGATAACCAAACAAAACTTTTAGTGGATTTCTACTTATTTTATTAAATATCATCTCCACCAAACAGGACAAGCTTGCATCTGTTATAGTTTTGGAGAAAAATGTGTTCATTTCATGTATGCGCGAAATGCCTTAGAAATGGCTTTAAAATGGATTTGGAGCATGGAGACGATTATCTCGGGATTGCAAGATAACCAAACAAAACTTTTAGTGGATTTCTACTTATTTTATTAAATATCATCTCCACCAAACAGGACAAGCTTGCATGTGTTATAGTTTTGGAGAAAAATGTGTTCATTTCATGTATGCGCGAAATGCCTTTGAAATGGCTTTAAAATGGATTTGGAGCATGGAGACGATTATCTCGGGATTGCAAGATAACCAAACAAAACTTTTAGTGGATTTCTACTTATTTTATTAAATATAATCTCCACCAAACAGGACAAGCTTGCATCTGTTAGAGTTTTGGAGAAAAATGTGTTCATTTCATGTATGCGCGAAATGCCTTAAAAATGGCTTTAAAATGGATTTGGAGCATGGAGACGATTATCTCGGGATTGCAAGATAACCAAACAAAACTTTTAGTGGATTTCTACTTATTTTATTAAATATCATCTCCACCAAACAGGACAAGCTTGCATCTGTTATAGTTTTGGAGAAAAATGTGTTCATTTCATGTATGCGCGAAATGCCTTAAAAATGGCTTTAAAATGGATTTGGAGCATGGAGACGATTATCTCGGGATTGCAAGATAACCAAACAAAACTTTTAGTGGATTTCTACTTATTTTATTAAATATCATCTCCACCAAACAGGACAAGCTTGCATGTGTTATAGTTTTGGAGAAAAATGTGTTCATTTCATGTATGCGCGAAATGCCTTAAAAATGGCTTTAAAATGGATTTGGAGCATGGAGACGATTATCTCGGGATTGCAAGATAACCAAACAAACCTTTTAGTGGATTTCTACTTATTTTATTAAATATCATCTCCACCAAACAGGACAAGCTTGCATCTGTTATAGTTTTGGAGAAAAATGTGTTCATTTCATGTATGCGCGAAATGCCTTAAAAATGGCTTTAAAATGGATTTGGAGCATGGAGACGATTATCTCGGGATTGCAAGATAACCAAACAAAACTTTTAGTGGATTTCTACTTATTTTATTAAATATCATCTCCACCAAACAGGACAAGCTTGCATGTGTTATAGTTTTGGAGAAAAATGTGTTCATTTCATGTATGCGCGAAATGCCTTAAAAATGGCTTTAAAATGGATTTGGAGCATGGAGACGATTATCTCGGGATTGCAAGATAACCAAACAAAACTTTTAGTGGATTTCTACTTATTTTATTAAATATCATCTCCACCAAACAGGACAAGCTTGCATCTGTTATAGTTTTGGAGAAAAATGTGTTCATTTCATGTATGCGCGAAATGCCTTAAAAATGGCTTTAAAATGGATTTGGAGCATGGAGACGATTATCTCGGGATTGCAAGATAACCAAACAAAACTTTTAGTGGATTTCTACTTATTTTATTAAATATCATCTCCACCAAACAGGACAAGCTTGCATCTGTTATAGTTTTGGAGAAAAATGTGTTCATTTCATGTATGCGCGAAATGCCTTAAAAATGGCTTTAAAATGGATTTGGAGCATGGAGACGATTATCTCGGGATTGCAAGATAACCAAACAAAACTTTTAGTGGATTTCTACTTATTTTATTAAATATCATCTCCACCAAACAGGACAAGCTTGCATCTGTTATAGTTTTGGAGAAAAATGTGTTCATTTCATGTATGCGCGAAATGCCTTAAAAATGGCTTTAAAATGGATTTGGAGCATGGAGACGATTATCTCGGGATTGCAAGATAACCAAACAAAACTTTTAGTGGATTTCTACTTATTTTATTAAATATCATCTCCACCAAACAGGACAAGCTTGCATCTGTTATAGTTTTGGAGAAAAATGTGTTCATTTCATGTATGCGCGAAATGCCTTAAAAATGGCTTTAAAATGGATTTGGAGCATGGAGACGATTATCTCGGGATTGCAAGATAACCAAACAAAACTTTTAGTGGATTTCTACTTATTTTATTAAATATCATCTCCACCAAACAGGACAAGCTTGCATCTGTTATAGTTTTGGAGAAAAATGTGTTCATTTCATGTATGCGCGAAATGCCTTAAAAATGGCTTTAAAATGGATTTGGAGCATGGAGACGATTATCTCGGGATTGCAATATAACCAAACAAAACTTTTAGTGGATTTCTACTTATTTTATTAAATATCATCTCCACCAAACAGGACAAGCTTGCATCTGTTATAGTTTTGGAGAAAAATGTGTTCATTTCATGTATGCGCGAAATGCCTTAAAAATGGCTTTAAAATGGATTTGGAGCATGGAGACGATTATCTCGGGATTGCAAGATAACCAAACAAAACTTTTAGTGGATTTCTACTTATTTTATTAAATATCATCTCCACCAAACAGGACAAGCTTGCATCTGTTATAGTTTTGGAGAAAAATGTGTTCATTTCATGTATGCGCGAAATGCCTTAAAAATGGCTTTAAAATGGATTTGGAGCATGGAGACGATTATCTCGGGATTGCAAGATAACCAAACAAAACTTTTAGTGGATTTCTACTTATTTTATTAAATATCATCTCCACCAAACAGGACAAGCTTGCATCTGTTATAGTTTTGGAGAAAAATGTGTTCATTTCATGTATGCGCGAAATGCCTTAAAAATGGCTTTAAAATGGATTTGGAGCATGGAGACGATTATCTCGGGATTGCAAGATAACCAAACAAAACTTTTAGTGGATTTCTACTTATTTTATTAAATATCATCTCCACCAAACAGGACAAGCTTGCATCTGTTATAGTTTTGGAGAAAAATGTGTTCATTTCATGTATGCGCGAAATGCCTTAAAAATGGCTTTAAAATGGATTTGGAGCATGGAGACGATTATCTCGGGATTGCAAGATAACCAAACAAAACTTTTAGTGGATTTCTACTTATTTTATTAAATATCATCTCCACCAAACAGGACAAGCTTGCATCTGTTATAGTTTTGGAGAAAAATGTGTTCATTTCATGTATGCGCGAAATGCCTTAAAAATGGCTTTAAAATGGATTTGGAGCATGGAGACGATTATCTCGGGATTGCAAGATAACCAAACAAAACTTTTAGTGGATTTCTACTTATTTTATTAAATATCATCTCCACCAAACAGGACAAGCTTGCATCTGTTATAGTTTTGGAGAAAAATGTGTTCATTTCATGTATGCGCGAAATGCCTTAAAAATGGCTTTAAAATGGATTTGGAGCATGGAGACGATTATCTCGGGATTGCAAGATAACCAAACAAAACTTTTAGTGGATTTCTACTTATTTTATTAAATATCATCTCCACCAAACAGGACAAGCTTGCATCTGTTATAGTTTTGGAGAAAAATGTGTTCATTTCATGTATGCGCGAAATGCCTTAAAAATGGCTTTAAAATGGATTTGGAGCATGGAGACGATTATCTCGGGATTGCAAGATAACCAAACAAAACTTTTAGTGGATTTCTACTTATTTTATTAAATATCATCTCCACCAAACAGGACAAGCTTGCATCTGTTATAGTTTTGGAGAAAAATGTGTTCATTTCATGTATGCGCGAAATGCCTTAAAAATGGCTTTAAAATGGATTTGGAGCATGGAGACGATTATCTCGGGATTGCAAGATAACCAAACAAAACTTTTAGTGGATTTCTACTTATTTTATTAAATATCATCTCCACCAAACAGGACAAGCTTGCATCTGTTATAGTTTTGGAGAAAAATGTGTTCATTTCATGTATGCGCGAAATGCCTTAAAAATGGCTTTAAAATGGATTTGGAGCATGGAGACGATTATCTCGGGATTGCAAGATAACCAAACAAAACTTTTAGTGGATTTCTACTTATTTTATTAAATATCATCTCCACCAAACAGGACAAGCTTGCATCTGTTATAGTTTTGGAGAAAAATGTGTTCATTTCATGTATGCGCGAAATGCCTTAAAAATGGCTTTAAAATGGATTTGGAGCATGGAGACGATTATCTCGGGATTGCAAGATAACCAAACAAAACTTTTAGTGGATTTCTACTTATTTTATTAAATATCATCTCCACCAAACAGGACAAGCTTGCATCTGTTATAGTTTTGGAGAAAAATGTGTTCATTTCATGTATGCGCGAAATGCCTTAAAAATGGCTTTAAAATGGATTTGGAGCATGGAGACGATTATCTCGGGATTGCAAGATAACCAAACAAAACTTTTAGTGGATTTCTACTTATTTTATTAAATATCATCTCCACCAAACAGGACAAGCTTGCATCTGTTATAGTTTTGGAGAAAAATGTGTTCATTTCATGTATGCGCGAAATGCCTTAAAAATGGCTTTAAAATGGATTTGGAGCATGGAGACGATTATCTCGGGATTGCAATATGTCACGGCCGGGCGGTCGGGCCGACCCAGGAGGTGGATCCACTGGACCGAACTCTTAAGATGGTGGTAGGGAGTCCGGCAGCTGAAGCACTGATGGGCAGCAGAACAGTCCGTGCAAGTGAAGGCAGCGGAGGAGTCCCTGGGACCACGGTGTCACAGATGGTAGTCCTGGTGACGTAGCTCAGGTTCGGAAGCCGAGATGGTATCAGGCGGGGTCCGGAACCTCAGGAGCGAGATGACGGGTCACCGCAGGGATCCGAGATGGTACGGACTGTCAGATGGCAGACGGACAGTGTGCGGGGTTCAGGATACGGCAGACGGGATGGCGAGGCAGGTACGGCTCTACAAAGAGAGATAGGTGAGTACAGGCACATAAACACCAAGAGACCTGACTCCTAGCTCAGGGAACACGAAGATCAGGCCCCGCCCCCTTGGACACTAACCCCCTTTATACCCAGTACCTGTTCAACCTCATTTCCTGTTAATGGACGCTGGCCCTTTAAGAAAGGGTCAGTGACCGCGCGCGCGCCCTAACGCGCATGCGCGCCGCCCGGGTGCCAGAAGCCAGGGAAGGAGGCTGAGGGGAGGACGCAGGGGAGCCGGCCAGGTCCTGGGAAGCCGTCGGGCGCCGGGATCGGGGACCAGGGGGCCTGGGACGGACGGAATCCGGGGGCTGAGGAGCGGGCAGCGTGGCAGGTGAGCCGGGGAGCGGGGGTGAGGACCCGGGGAGCGTGACAGTACCCCCCCCCCCCACGCCCCCCACCCCGCAACCGGGACATGAAGGCACGGATAAGAGGAGTGCCCACGTCCTCCCTGGGCTCCCAAGACCTATCCTCAGGACCATACCCCTCCCAGTCCACCAGGAAGAACTGCCGACCTCGTACGGTCTTCATGGCCACGATATCCCTTACCGCATAGATGTCGTCATCGGCAATAGGTGGAGGGGCCGGACTGGCAGCATTGGAGAAGGGACCAAGGACAACCGGCTTGAGCAGGGAGACGTGGAATGAGTTGGGTATCCTCATCGTGGCCGGGAGCTGTAGCTTGTAGGAAACCTCATTGATCTTGCTGAGGACTTTAAACGGCCCAATGTAGCGAGGACCCAGCTTGTATGACGGTATCTTCAGGCGGACGTACTGGGAAGCAAGCCAGACGAGGTCTCCAGGAGAGAAACACGGAGGGTCTAGACGCCTTTTGTCAGCGTGTTTCTTCATCCGCTGGGAAGCGCGTCCAAGGGACGCCTTGACAGAGTCCCAAATGGTAGCGAAGTCACGGGCTACAGTATCAGCCGCAGGGACATCCGAAGAAGGGGATATAGGCAATGGAACGGAGGGCTGAAGTCCGTAAACGACATGGAAGGGAGATTTGGAGGACGACTCACTGATGTGGTGGTTATGTGAGAACTCAGCCCAAGGCAGAAGCGTGGACCAGTCGTCGTGATGGGTGTTGACATAGTGACGTAAGAAGGATGTCAAGATTTGATTGACCCTCTCCACTTGGCCATTAGACTGAGGATGGTATGCGGAAGAAAAGTCCAGAGTTACTCCCAGGTGTTTGCAGAGCGCCCTCCAGAAGCGGGAGGTGAACTGAGTTCCTCTGTCGGACACGATGTGGGATGGAAAGCCATGCAAGCGGAAGATGTGATGGATATAGGCTTCCGCGAGTTCCTGAGCAGAGGGCAGTCCAGCCATGGGGATGAAGTGGGCCATTTTGGAGAACCGGTCCACCACGACCCATATGACTGTGTGTCCAGAGGATAATGGCAAGTCCGTAATAAAGTCCATCGCAATGTGTTGCCAGGGAACTGAGGGTATCGGTAGAGGCAGAAGACGGCCATAGGGCAGGTGTTTGGGCGTCTTGTTCCTGGCACAAGAGGAGCAGGCAGAGACAAAGGCGGCGACGTCAGTGCGAAGGGATGGCCACCAGTAATGGCGTACAATCGCACCCCATGTTCTCTTCTGGCCTGCATGGCCGGCTGTTTTTGAGGCATGACCCCAGTGTAACACTTTTTGCCTGTCGGTCTCCGAGACATAGGTCTTCCCGGGTGGTATTTGGGCCAGAGTGACGGGAGCCACCGGAACAATCTTGCTAGGAGGGATGATAGGTTGGGTAGTCTCTTCCTCCTGCTCCATGGACATGAGGGACCTAGACAAGGCATCGGCGCGTACATTCTTGTCCGCGGGTCGGAAGTGGAGCTGGAAGTCAAACCTGGCAAAGAATAAGGACCACCTGGCTTGCCGCGGGTTCAGTCGCTGAGCGGACCGCAGGTATTCCAGGTTCTTGTGGTCCGTGTAGATGGTCACGGGGTACACTGCTCCTTCCAGGAGGTAGCGCCACTCCTCCAGAGCTAGTTTGACCGCCAATAATTCTCGGTCACCGATGGTGTAATTCCGTTCTGGTGCTGAGAAGCTCTTAGAAAAGAAACCGCAAGTCACCATCTTCCCGGAGGAGGATTTTTGCATGAGCACTGCTCCGGCTCCTGAGGAGGAGGCATCCACCTCCAAGGTGAACTGGCGGTTTAACTCCGGTCGGTGGAGTACAGGAGAGGAGGCGAAAGCTCGCTTCAAAGAGCAAAACGCGGCGTCGGCCGCAGGTGACCAGTCCTTTGGTTTAGCCTCCTTTTTGGTCAAAGCGGAGAGAGGGGCAGTCAGGGCGGAGAAGTGCGGGATAAACTGGCGGTAGTAGTTGGCGAATCCCAGGAACCGTTGGATTGCCTTCAGTCCAGAAGGAGGAGGCCAGTTGAGTATGGAGGAGACCTTCTTTGGATCCATCTGCAACCCCGTACCCGAGATGATGTATCCCAGGAAAGGGAGAGAAGACTGCTCAAAGACGCACTTCTCATATTTGGCGTAGAGACGATTCTCTCTCAGTCTTTGTAGGACCAGCTTTACGTTCTCTCTGTGGGTCTGGAGGTCCGGAGAGAAGACAAGGATGTCATCCAGATAAACTACTACACAGAGGTAGAGGAGGTCCCGGAATATGTCGTTCACCAGTTCTTGGAATACGGCAGGAGCGTTACACAGACCGAAGGGCATCACGCAGTATTCGTAGTGCCCGTCGCGAGTATTAAATGCGGTCTTCCATTCGTCCCCAGAGCGGATACGAACTAGGTTGTAGGCACCCCGAAGATCCAGTTTGGTGAACACACGGGCTCCTCTGAGCCGGTCGAACAATTCGGGGATGAGCGGTAGGGGGTACTTGTTTTTTATGGTGATCTGATTCAAGCCCCGGTAGTCAATGCATGGGCGTAGGTCACCCTCTTTCCTCTTAACGAAGAAGAAGCCTGCTCCCGCAGGAGAGGAGGATCTCCGGATGAATCCCTTTGCCAGGCTTTCCGTGATGTATGTGGACATGGCCCTGGTTTCCGCTGGAGAAAACGGATATATCCGTCCTCGAGGTGGTGTTGTTCCTGGGAGCAGGTCGATGGCGCAATCGTAGGGACGGTGTGGCGGAAGTACCTCAGACTCCTTCTTGTCAAAAACGTCCGCGAAGGACCAATAGGCCGAGGGCAGTTCTGGTAGGTTCTCTGGAGCCGGAGGACGTCGGATTGGTTGTAGGGACTTTAGACATCTCTCATGACAGGCAGAGCCCCAACGAGTGATTTCGCCAGTACCCCAGCTGACTGATGGTTCGTGCGTCCGCAACCAAGGAAGTCCCAGCAGGATTTGATGGGACATGTGTGGAAGGACGTAGAGAGCGATGTTCTCGGTGTGCAGAGCACCTATACGCAATTCCACCGGCTTGGTGATCCAGGAGATGGTATCAGAGAGGGGTCTCCCATCCACCGAGGCAATCATTAGGGGCTTATCGAGTGGAGTAACAGGCAGCTGGTACTTGTCCACCGTGGCCTGCTGGATAAAATTGCCTGCTGCTCCGGAGTCGAGGTATGCCTCAGCCGTGAAGCGCGTCTCTCCTGTTGACACTTGTACCGTCCACATAACTGGGTCTGAGAGAGTCCCAGCACCTAGGGTGGCCTCTCCTACCAACCCTAGGCTTTGGAGTTTCCCGGCCTTTCCGGACAGGAGCGTAAGAGATGTGTGCCCTCTCCGCAGTAAAAGCAGAGGCCTTTGGCGAGCCGCTCTGCTCTACGTTGGTCAGACTGTCGTACTCGGTCAACCTGCATGGGCTCGTGGACAGGAATCCCAGCTGTTGAAGAGTGAGGCACAGAGGACTTCTGTGGAGGAGGGGAGTGCCGTACTGCACGTCTCTCACGATACAGCTCTTTGGAGCGTTCCTGGAAACGAATGTCCACTCGAGTGGCTAGGGCAATCAGGGCATCTAGGGTGGAGGGCACGTCACGACCCGCCAACTCATCCTTGATGCGACTCGAGAGTCCTTCCCAGAAGGCGGCTGTCAGGGCCTCATTATTCCACCCGAGTTCAGAAGCCAAAGTACGGAAACGGATGGCATATTGACCCACCGTCAGTGTTCCTTGACGTAGGCGGAGGAGGGATGAAGCAGACGCAGAGGCGCGTCCCGGCTCGTCGAAGGTGCTGCGAAAGGCCTGCAGGAACTCTTGAAGGTTCTTGGTCATGGGGTCCTCCTTCTCCCACAAGGGGTTCATCCACGCCAGCGCCTCGCCCTCCAGATGAGACATTATAAAGGCGACCTTGGCTTGGTCAGAGGCGAACAGATGTGGCAGCTGCGTGAAATGAAGGGAACACTGGTTTATGAAGCCCCTGCAGGTCTTGGGATCTCCAGCATAACGAGGTGGTGACGCCAAACGGAGACGGGAAGCATCTGAAGAGGCTGCCACTGGTGCGGGAGCCATGGCTTGCATAGCTGGGGACCTGGGTGCCGCAGGCGTCATTGATGCTTGTAACGTGTACAGGCGGGTGTCCACGGAGGTCATAAATTGCAACATGCGGGTCTGGACTTCATGCTGACGTCGGAGTTCCTCTTGCAAGGCCGCTAATGCTGCAGCGGGATCCATGGCCTGATCTTACTGTCACGGCCGGGCGGTCGGGCCGACCCAGGAGGTGGATCCACTGGACCGAACTCTTAAGATGGTGGTAGGGAGTCCGGCAGCTGAAGCACTGATGGGCAGCAGAACAGTCCGTGCAAGTGAAGGCAGCGGAGGAGTCCCTGGGACCACGGTGTCACAGATGGTAGTCCTGGTGACGTAGCTCAGGTTCGGAAGCCGAGATGGTATCAGGCGGGGTCCGGAACCTCAGGAGCGAGATGACGGGTCACCGCAGGGATCCGAGATGGTACGGACTGTCAGATGGCAGACGGACAGTGTGCGGGGTTCAGGATACGGCAGACGGGATGGCGAGGCAGGTACGGCTCTACAAAGAGAGATAGGTGAGTACAGGCACATAAACACCAAGAGACCTGACTCCTAGCTCAGGGAACACGAAGATCAGGCCCCGCCCCCTTGGACACTAACCCCCTTTATACCCAGTACCTGTTCAACCTCATTTCCTGTTAATGGACGCTGGCCCTTTAAGAAAGGGTCAGTGACCGCGCGCGCGCCCTAACGCGCATGCGCGCCGCCCGGGTGCCAGAAGCCAGGGAAGGAGGCTGAGGGGAGGACGCAGGGGAGCCGGCCAGGTCCTGGGAAGCCGTCGGGCGCCGGGATCGGGGACCAGGGGGCCTGGGACGGACGGAATCCGGGGGCTGAGGAGCGGGCAGCGTGGCAGGTGAGCCGGGGAGCGGGGGTGAGGACCCGGGGAGCGTGACACAATATAACCAAACAAAACTTTTAGTGGATTTCTACTTATTTTATTAAATATCATCTCCACCAAACAGGACAAGCTTGCATCTGTTATAGTTTTGGAGAAAAATGTGTTCATTTCATGTATGCGCGAAATGCCTTAAAAATGGCTTTAAAATGGATTTGGAGCATGGAGACGATTATCTCGGGATTGCAAGATAACCAAACAAAACTTTTAGTGGATTTCTACTTATTTTATTAAATATCATCTCCACCAAACAGGACAAGCTTGCATCTGTTATAGTTTTGGAGAAAAATGTGTTCATTTCATGTATGCGCGAAATGCCTTAAAAATGGCTTTAAAATGGATTTGGAGCATGGAGACGATTATCTCGGGATTGCAAGATAACCAAACAAAACTTTTAGTGGATTTCTACTTATTTTATTAAATATCATCTCCACCAAACAGGACAAGCTTGCATCTGTTATAGTTTTGGAGAAAAATGTGTTCATTTCATGTATGCGCGAAATGCCTTAAAAATGGCTTTAAAATGGATTTGGAGCATGGAGACGATTATCTCGGGATTGCAATATAACCAAACAAAACTTTTAGTGGATTTCTACTTATTTTATTAAATATCATCTCCACCAAACAGGACAAGCTTGCATCTGTTATAGTTTTGGAGAAAAATGTGTTCATTTCATGTATGCGCGAAATGCCTTAAAAATGGCTTTAAAATGGATTTGGAGCATGGAGACGATTATCTCGGGATTGCAAGATAACCAAACAAAACTTTTAGTGGATTTCTACTTATTTTATTAAATATCATCTCCACCAAACAGGACAAGCTTGCATCTGTTATAGTTTTGGAGAAAAATGTGTTCATTTCATGTATGCGCGAAATGCCTTAAAAATGGCTTTAAAATGGATTTGGAGCATGGAGACGATTATCTCGGGATTGCAAGATAACCAAACAAAATTTTTAGTGGATTTCTACTTATTTTATTAAATATCATCTCCACCAAACAGGACAAGCTTGCATCTGTTATAGTTTTGGAGTAAAATGTGTTCATTTCATGTATGCGCGAAATGCCTTAAAAATGGCTTTAAAATGGATTTGGAGCATGGAGACGATTATCTCGGGATTGCAATATAACCAAACAAAACTTTTAGTGGATTTCTACTTATTTTATTAAATATCATCTCCACCAAACAGGACAAGCTTGCATCTGTTATAGTTTTGGAGAAAAATGTGTTCATTTCATGTATGCGCGAAATGCCTTAAAAATGGCTTTAAAATGGATTTGGAGCATGGAGACGATTATCTCGGGATTGCAAGATAACCAAACAAAACTTTTAGTGGATTTCTACTTATTTTATTAAATATCATCTCCACCAAACAGGACAAGCTTGCATCTGTTATAGTTTTGGAGAAAAATGTGTTCATTTCATGTATGCGCGAAATGCCTTAAAAATGGCTTTAAAATGGATTTGGAGCATGGAGACGATTATCTCGGGATTGCAAGATAACCAAACAAAACTTTTAGTGGATTTCTACTTATTTTATTAAATATCATCTCCACCAAACAGGACAAGCTTGCATCTGTTATAGTTTTGGAGAAAAATGTGTTCATTTCATGTATGCGCGAAATGCCTTAAAAATGGCTTTAAAATGGATTTGGAGCATGGAGACGATTATCTCGGGATTGCAAGATAACCAAACAAAACTTTTAGTGGATTTCTACTTATTTTATTAAATATCATCTCCACCAAACAGGACAAGCTTGCATCTGTTATAGTTTTGGAGAAAAATGTGTTCATTTCATGTATGCGCGAAATGCCTTAAAAATGGCTTTAAAATGGATTTGGAGCATGGAGACGATTATCTCGGGATTGCAATATAACCAAACAAAACTTTTAGTGGATTTCTACTTATTTTATTAAATATCATCTCCACCAAACAGGACAAGCTTGCATCTGTTATAGTTTTGGAGAAAAATGTGTTCATTTCATGTATGCGCGAAATGCCTTAAAAATGGCTTTAAAATGGATTTGGAGCATGGAGACGATTATCTCGGGATTGCAAGATAACCAAACAAAACTTTTAGTGGATTTCTACTTATTTTATTAAATATCATCTCCACCAAACAGGACAAGCTTGCATCTGTTATAGTTTTGGAGAAAAATGTGTTCATTTCATGTATGCGCGAAATGCCTTAAAAATGGCTTTAAAATGGATTTGGAGCATGGAGACGATTATCTCGGGATTGCAAGATAACCAAACAAAACTTTTAGTGGATTTCTACTTATTTTATTAAATATCATCTCCACCAAACAGGACAAGCTTGCATCTGTTATAGTTTTGGAGAAAAATGTGTTCATTTCATGTATGCGCGAAATGCCTTAAAAATGGCTTTAAAATGGATTTGGAGCATGGAGACGATTATCTCGGGATTGCAAGATAACCAAACAAAACTTTTAGTGGATTTCTACTTATTTTATTAAATATCATCTCCACCAAACAGGACAAGCTTGCATCTGTTATAGTTTTGGAGAAAAATGTGTTCATTTCATGTATGCGCGAAATGCCTTAAAAATGGCTTTAAAATGGATTTGGAGCATGGAGACGATTATCTCGGGATTGCAATATAACCAAACAAAACTTTTAGTGGATTTCTACTTATTTTATTAAATATCATCTCCACCAAACAGGACAAGCTTGCATCTGTTATAGTTTTGGAGAAAAATGTGTTCATTTCATGTATGCGCGAAATGCCTTAAAAATGGCTTTAAAATGGATTTGGAGCATGGAGACGATTATCTCGGGATTGCAAGATAACCAAACAAAACTTTTAGTGGATTTCTACTTATTTTATTAAATATCATCTCCACCAAACAGGACAAGCTTGCATCTGTTATAGTTTTGGAGAAAAATGTGTTCATTTCATGTATGCGCGAAATGCCTTAAAAATGGCTTTAAAATGGATTTGGAGCATGGAGACGATTATCTCGGGATTGCAAGATAACCAAACAAAACTTTTAGTGGATTTCTACTTATTTTATTAAATATCATCTCCACCAAACAGGACAAGCTTGCATCTGTTATAGTTTTGGAGAAAAATGTGTTCATTTCATGTATGCGCGAAATGCCTTAAAAATGGCTTTAAAATGGATTTGGAGCATGGAGACGATTATCTCGGGATTGCAAGATAACCAAACAAAACTTTTAGTGGATTTCTACTTATTTTATTAAATATCATCTCCACCAAACAGGACAAGCTTGCATCTGTTATAGTTTTGGAGAAAAATGTGTTCATTTCATGTATGCGCGAAATGCCTTAAAAATGGCTTTAAAATGGATTTGGAGCATGGAGACGATTATCTCGGGATTGCAAGATAACCAAACAAAACTTTTAGTGGATTTCTACTTATTTTATTAAATATCATCTCCACCAAACAGGACAAGCTTGCATCTGTTATAGTTTTGGAGAAAAATGTGTTCATTTCATGTATGCGCGAAATGCCTTAAAAATGGCTTTAAAATGGATTTGGAGCATGGAGACGATTATCTCGGGATTGCAAGATAACCAAACAAAACTTTTAGTGGATTTCTACTTATTTTATTAAATATCATCTCCACCAAACAGGACAAGCTTGCATCTGTTATAGTTTTGGAGAAAAATGTGTTCATTTCATGTATGCGCGAAATGCCTTAAAAATGGCTTTAAAATGGATTTGGAGCATGGAGACGATTATCTCGGGATTGCAAGATAACCAAACAAAACTTTTAGTGGATTTCTACTTATTTTATTAAATATCATCTCCACCAAACAGGACAAGCTTGCATCTGTTATAGTTTTGGAGAAAAATGTGTTCATTTCATGTATGCGCGAAATGCCTTAAAAATGGCTTTAAAATGGATTTGGAGCATGGAGACGATTATCTCGGGATTGCAAGATAACCAAACAAAACTTTTAGTGGATTTCTACTTATTTTATTAAATATCATCTCCACCAAACAGGACAAGCTTGCATCTGTTATAGTTTTGGAGAAAAATGTGTTCATTTCATGTATGCGCGAAATGCCTTAAAAATGGCTTTAAAATGGATTTGGAGCATGGAGACGATTATCTCGGGATTGCAAGATAACCAAACAAAACTTTTAGTGGATTTCTACTTATTTTATTAAATATCATCTCCACCAAACAGGACAAGCTTGCATCTGTTATAGTTTTGGAGAAAAATGTGTTCATTTCATGTATGCGCGAAATGCCTTAAAAATGGCTTTAAAATGGATTTGGAGCATGGAGACGATTATCTCGGGATTGCAATATAACCAAACAAAACTTTTAGTGGATTTCTACTTATTTTATTAAATATCATCTCCACCAAACAGGACAAGCTTGCATCTGTTATAGTTTTGGAGAAAAATGTGTTCATTTCATGTATGCGCGAAATGCCTTAAAAATGGCTTTAAAATGGATTTGGAGCATGGAGACGATTATCTCGGGATTGCAAGATAACCAAACAAAACTTTTAGTGGATTTCTACTTATTTTATTAAATATCATCTCCACCAAACAGGACAAGCTTGCATCTGTTATAGTTTTGGAGAAAAATGTGTTCATTTCATGTATGCGCGAAATGCCTTAAAAATGGCTTTAAAATGGATTTGGAGCATGGAGACGATTATCTCGGGATTGCAAGATAACCAAACAAAACTTTTAGTGGATTTCTACTTATTTTATTAAATATCATCTCCACCAAACAGGACAAGCTTGCATCTGTTATAGTTTTGGAGAAAAATGTGTTCATTTCATGTATGCGCGAAATGCCTTAAAAATGGCTTTAAAATGGATTTGGAGCATGGAGACGATTATCTCGGGATTGCAAGATAACCAAACAAAACTTTTAGTGGATTTCTACTTATTTTATTAAATATCATCTCCACCAAACAGGACAAGCTTGCATCTGTTATAGTTTTGGAGAAAAATGTGTTCATTTCATGTATGCGCGAAATGCCTTAAAAATGGCTTTAAAATGGATTTGGAGCATGGAGACGATTATCTCGGGATTGCAAGATAACCAAACAAAACTTTTAGTGGATTTCTACTTATTTTATTAAATATCATCTCCACCAAACAGGACAAGCTTGCATCTGTTATAGTTTTGGAGAAAAATGTGTTCATTTCATGTATGCGCGAAATGCCTTAAAAATGGCTTTAAAATGGATTTGGAGCATGGAGACGATAATCTCGGGATTGCAATATAACCAAACAAAACGTTTAGTGGATTTCTACTTATTTTATTAAATATCATCTCCACCAAACAGGACAAGCTTGCATCTGTTATAGTTTTGGAGAAAAATGTGTTCATTTCATGTATGCGCGAAATGCCTTAAAAATGGCTTTAAAATGGATTTGGAGCATGGAGACGATTATCTCGGGATTGCAAGATAACCAAACAAAACTTTTAGTGGATTTCTACTTATTTTATTAAATATCATCTCCACCAAACAGGACAAGCTTGCATCTGTTATAGTTTTGGAGAAAAATGTGTTCATTTCATGTATGCGCGAAATGCCTTAAAAATGGCTTTAAAATGGATTTGGAGCATGGAGACGATTATCTCGGGATTGCAAGATAACCAAACAAAACTTTTAGTGGATTTCTACTTATTTTATTAAATATCATCTCCACCAAACAGGACAAGCTTGCATCTGTTATAGTTTTGGAGAAAAATGTGTTCATTTCATGTATGCGCGAAATGCCTTAAAAATGGCTTTAAAATGGATTTGGAGCATGGAGACGATTATCTCGGGATTGCAAGATAACCAAACAAAACTTTTAGTGGATTTCTACTTATTTTATTAAATATCATCTCCACCAAACAGGACAAGCTTGCATCTGTTATAGTTTTGGAGAAAAATGTGTTCATTTCATGTATGCGCGAAATGCCTTAAAAATGGCTTTAAAATGGATTTGGAGCATGGAGACGATTATCTCGGGATTGCAAGATAACCAAACAAAACTTTTAGTGGATTTCTACTTATTTTATTAAATATCATCTCCACCAAACAGGACAAGCTTGCATCTGTTATAGTTTTGGAGAAAAATGTGTTCATTTCATGTATGCGCGAAATGCCTTAAAAATGGCTTTAAAATGGATTTGGAGCATGGAGACGATTATCTCGGGATTGCAAGATAACCAAACAAAACTTTGAGTGGATTTCTACTTATTTTATTAAATATCATCTCCACCAAACAGGACAAGCTTGCATCTGTTCTAGTTTTGGAGAAAAATGTGTTCATTTCATGTATGCGCGAAATGCCTTAAAAATGGCTTTAAAATGGATTTGGAGCATGGAGACGATTATCTCGGGATTGCAAGATAACCAAACAAAACTTTTAGTGGATTTCTACTTATTTTATTAAATATCATCTCCACCAAACAGGACAAGCTTGCATCTGTTATAGTTTTGGAGAAAAATGTGTTCATTTCATGTATGCGCGAAATGCCTTAAAAATGGCTTTAAAATGGATTTGGAGCATGGAGACGATTATCTCGGGATTGCAAGATAACCAAACAAACAAGCTTGTCCTGTTTGGTGGAGATGATATTTAATAAAATAAGTAGAAATCCACTAAAAGTTTTGTTTGGTTATCTTGCAATCCCGAGATAATCGTCTCCATGCTCCAAATCCATTTTAAAGCCATTTTTAAGGCATTTCGCGCATACATGAAATGAACACATTTTTCTCCAAAACTATAACAGATGCAAGCTTGTCCTGTTTGGTGGAGATGATATTTAATAAAATAAGTAGAAATCCACTAAAAGTTTTGTTTGGTTATATTGCAATCCCGAGATAATCGTCTCCATGCTCCAAATCCATTTTAAAGCCATTTTTAAGGCATTTCGCGCATACATGAAATGAACACATTTTTCTCCAAAACTATAACAGATGCAAGCTTGTCCTGTTTGGTGGAGATGATATTTAATAAAATAAGTAGAAATCCACTAAAAGTTTTGTTTGGTTATCTTGCAATCCCGAGATAATCGTCTCCATGCTCCAAATCCATTTTAAAGCCATTTTTAAGGCATTTCGCGCATACATGAAATGAACACATTTTTCTCCAAAACTATAACAGATGCAAGCTTGTCCTGTTTGGTGGAGATGATATTTAATAAAATAAGTAGAAATCCACTAAAAGTTTTGTTTGGTTATCTTGCAATCCCGAGATAATCGTCTCCATGCTCCAAATCCATTTTAAAGCCATTTTTAAGGCATTTCGCGCATACATGAAATGAACACATTTTTCTCCAAAACTATAACAGATGCAAGCTTGTCCTGTTTGGTGGAGATGATATTTAATAAAATAAGTAGAAATCCACTAAAAGTTTTGTTTGGTTATCTTGCAATCCCGAGATAATCGTCTCCATGCTCCAAATCCATTTTAAAGCCATTTTTAAGGCATTTCGCGCATACATGAAATGAACACATTTTTCTCCAAAACTATAACAGATGCAAGCTTGTCCTGTTTGGTGGAGATGATATTTAATAAAATAAGTAGAAATCCACTAAAAGTTTTGTTTGGTTATCTTGCAATCCCGAGATAATCGTCTCCATGCTCCAAATCCATTTTAAAGCCATTTTTAAGGCATTTCGCGCATACATGAAATGAACACATTTTTCTCCAAAATTATAACAGATGCAAGCTTGTCCTGTTTGGTGGAGATGATATTTAATAAAATAAGTAGAAATCCACTAAAAGTTTTGTTTGGTTATCTTGCAATCCCGAGATAATCGTCTCCATGCTCCAAATCCATTTTAAAGCCATTTTTAAGGCATTTCGCGCATACATGAAATGAACACATTTTTCTCCAAAACTATAACAGATGCAAGCTTGTCCTGTTTGGTGGAGATGATATTTAATAAAATAAGTAGAAATCCACTAAAAGTTTTGTTTGGTTATCTTGCAATCCCGAGATAATCGTCTCCATGCTCCAAATCCATTTTAAAGCCATTTTTAAGGCATTTCGCGCATACATGAAATGAACACATTTTTCTCCAAAACTATAACAGATGCAAGCTTGTCCTGTTTGGTGGAGATGATATTTAATAAAATAAGTAGAAATCCACTAAAAGTTTTGTTTGGTTATCTTGCAATCCCGAGATAATCGTCTCCATGCTCCAAATCCATTTTAAAGCCATTTTTAAGGCATTTCGCGCATACATGAAATGAACACATTTTTCTCCAAAACTATAACAGATGCAAGCTTGTCCTGTTTGGTGGCGATGATATTTAATAAAATAAGTAGAAATCCACTAAAAGTTTTGTTTGGTTATATTGCAATCCCGAGATAATCGTCTCCATGCTCCAAATCCATTTTAAAGCCATTTTTAAGGCATTTCGCGCATACATGAAATGAACACATTTTTCTCCAAAACTATAACAGATGCAAGCTTGTCCTGTTTGGTGGAGATGATATTTAATAAAATAAGTAGAAATCCACTAAAAGTTTTGTTTGGTTATCTTGCAATCCCGAGATAATCGTCTCCATGCTCCAAATCCATTTTAAAGCCATTTTTAAGGCATTTCGCGCATACATGAACTGAACACATTTTTCTCCAAAACTATAACAGATGCAAGCTTGTCCTGTTTGGTGGAGATGATATTTAATAAAATAAGTAGAAATCCACTAAAAGTTTTGTTTGGTTATCTTGCAATCCCGAGATAATCGTCTCCATGCTCCAAATCCATTTTAAAGCCATTTTTAAGGCATTTCGCGCATACATGAAATGAACACATTTTTCTCCAAAATTATAACAGATGCAAGCTTGTCCTGTTTGGTGGAGATGATATTTAATAAAATAAGTAGAAATCCACTAAAAGTTTTGTTTGGTTATCTTGCAATCCCGAGATAATCGTCTCCATGCTCCAAATCCATTTTAAAGCCATTTTTAAGGCATTTCGCGCATACATGAAATGAACACATTTTTCTCCAAAACTATAACAGATGCAAGCTTGTCCTGTTTGGTGGAGATGATATTTAATAAAATAAGTAGAAATCCACTAAAAGTTTTGTTTGGTTATCTTGCAATCCCGAGATAATCGTCTCCATGCTCCAAATCCATTTTAAAGCCATTTTTAAGGCATTTCGCGCATACATGAAATGAACACATTTTTCTCCAAAACTATAACAGATGCAAGCTTGTCCTGTTTGGTGGAGATGATATTTAATAAAATAAGTAGAAATCCACTAAAAGTTTTGTTTGGTTATATTGCAATCCCGAGATAATCGTCTCCATGCTCCAAATCCATTTTAAAGCCATTTTTAAGGCATTTCGCGCATACATGAAATGAACACATTTTTCTCCAAAACTATAACAGATGCAAGCTTGTCCTGTTTGGTGGAGATGATATTTAATAAAATAAGTAGAAATCCACTAAAAGTTTTGTTTGGTTATATTGCAATCCCGAGATAATCGTCTCCATGCTCCAAATCCATTTTAAAGCCATTTTTAAGGCATTTCGCGCATACATGAAATGAACACATTTTTCTCCAAAACTATAACAGATGCAAGCTTGTCCTGTTTGGTGGAGATGATATTTAATAAAATAAGTAGAAATCCACTAAAAGTTTTGTTTGGTTATCTTGCAATCCCGAGATAATCGTCTCCATGCTCCAAATCCATTTTAAAGCCATTTTTAAGGCATTTCGCGCATACATGAAATGAACACATTTTTCTCCAAAACTATAACAGATGCAAGCTTGTCCTGTTTGGTGGAGATGATATTTAATAAAATAAGTAGAAATCCACTAAAAGTTTTGTTTGGTTATCTTGCAATCCCGAGATAATCGTCTCCATGCTCCAAATCCATTTTAAAGCCATTTTTAAGGCATTTCGCGCATACATGAAATGAACACATTTTTCTCCAAAACTATAACAGATGCAAGCTTGTCCTGTTTGGTGGAGATGATATTTAATAAAATAAGTAGAAATCCACTAAAAGTTTTGTTTGGTTATATTGCAATCCCGAGATAATCGTCTCCATGCTCCAAATCCATTTTAAAGCCATTTTTAAGGCATTTCGCGCATACATGAAATGAACACATTTTTCTCCAAAACTATAACAGATGCAAGCTTGTCCTGTTTGGTGGAGATGATATTTAATAAAATAAGTAGAAATCCACTAAAAGTTTTGTTTGGTTATCTTGCAATCCCGAGATAATCGTCTCCATGCTCCAAATCCATTTTAAAGCCATTTTTAAGGCACTTCGCGCATACATGAAATGAACACATTTTTCTCCAAAACTATAACACATGCAAGCTTGTCCTGTTTGGTGGAGATGATATTTAATAAAATAGGTAGAAATCCACTAAAAGTTTTGTTTGGTTATCTTGCAATCCCGAGATAATCATTTCATGTATGCGCAAAATGCCTTTGAAATGGCTTTAAAATGGATTTGGAGCATGGAGACGATTATCTCAGGATGGCAATATAAACAAACGAAACTTTTAGTAGATTTCTACTTATTTTATTAAATATTATCTCCACCAAACAGGACAAGCTTGCATCTGTTATAGTTTTGGAGAAAAATGTGTTCATTTCATGTATGCGCGAAATGCCTTAAAAATGGCTTTAAAATGGATTTGGAGCATGGAGACGATTATCTCGGGATTGCAAGATAACCAAACAAACAAGCTTGTCCTGTTTGGTGGAGATGATATTTAATAAAATAAGTAGAAATCCACTAAAAGTTTTGTTTGGTTATCTTGCAATCCCGAGATAATCGTCTCCATGCTCCAAATCCATTTTAAAGCCATTTTTAAGGCATTTCGCGCATACATGAAATGAACACATTTTTCTCCAAAACTATAACAGATGCAAGCTTGTCCTGTTTGGTGGAGATGATATTTAATAAAATAAGTAGAAATCCACTAAAAGTTTTGTTTGGTTATCTTGCAATCCCGAGATAATCGTCTCCATGCTCCAAATCCATTTTAAAGCCATTTTTAAGGCATTTCGCGCATACATGAAATGAACACATTTTTCTCCAAAACTATAACAGATGCAAGCTTGTCCTGTTTGGTGGAGATGATATTTAATAAAATAAGTAGAAATCCACTAAAAGTTTTGTTTGGTTATCTTGCAATCCCGAGATAATCGTCTCCATGCTCCAAATCCATTTTAAAGCCATTTTTAAGGCATTTCGCGCATACATGAAATGAACACATTTTTCTCCAAAACTATAACAGATGCAAGCTTGTCCTGTTTGGTGGAGATGATATTTAATAAAATAAGTAGAAATCCACTAAAAGTTTTGTTTGGTTATCTTGCAATCCCGAGATAATCGTCTCCATGCTCCAAATCCATTTTAAAGCCATTTTTAAGGCATTTCGCGCATACATGAAATGAACACATTTTTCTCCAAAACTATAACAGATGCAAGCTTGTCCTGTTTGGTGGAGATGATATTTAATAAAATAAGTAGAAATCCACTAAAAGTTTTGTTTGGTTATCTTGCAATCCCGAGATAATCGTCTCCATGCTCCAAATCCATTTTAAAGCCACTTTTAAGGCATTTCGCGCATACATGAAATGAACACATTTTTCTCCAAAACTATAACAGATGCAAGCTTGTCCTGTTTGGTGGAGATGATATTTAATAAAATAAGTAGAAATCCACTAAAAGTTTTGTTTGGTTATATTGCAATCCCGAGATAATCGTCTCCATGCTCCAAATCCATTTTAAAGCCATTTTTAAGGCATTTCGCGCATACATGAAATGAACACATTTTTCTCCAAAACTATAACAGATGCAAGCTTGTCCTGTTTGGTGGAGATGATATTTAATAAAATAAGTAGAAATCCACTAAAAGTTTTGTTTGGTTATCTTGCAATCCCGAGATAATCGTCTCCATGCTCCAAATCCATTTTAAAGCCATTTTTAAGGCATTTCGCGCATACATGAAATGAACACATTTTTCTCCAAAACTATAACAGATGCAAGCTTGTCCTGTTTGGTGGAGATGATATTTAATAAAATAGGTAGAAATCCACTCAAAGTTTTGTTTGGTTATCTTGCAATCCCGAGATAATCGTCTCCATGCTCCAAATCCATTTTAAAGCCATTTTTAAGGCATTTCGCGCATACATGAAATGAACACATTTTTCTCCAAAACTATAACAGATGCAAGCTTGTCCTGTTTGGTGGAGATGATATTTAATAAAATAAGTAGAAATCCACTAAAAGTTTTGTTTGGTTATCTTGCAATCCCGAGATAATCGTCTCCATGCTCCAAATCCATTTTAAAGCCATTTTTAAGGCATTTCGCGCATACATGAAATGAACACATTTTTCTCCAAAACTATAACAGATGCAAGCTTGTCCTGTTTGGTGGAGATGATATTTAATAAAATAAGTAGAAATCCACTAAAAGTTTTGTTTGGTTATCTTGCAATCCCGAGATAATCGTCTCCATGCTCCAAATCCATTTTAAAGCCATTTTTAAGGCATTTCGCGCATACATGAAATGAACACATTTTTCTCCAAAACTATAACAGATGCAAGCTTGTCCTGTTTGGTGGAGATGATATTTAATAAAATAAGTAGAAATCCACTAAAAGTTTTGTTTGGTTATCTTGCAATCCCGAGATAATCGTCTCCATGCTCCAAATCCATTTTAAAGCCATTTTTAAGGCATTTCGCGCATACATGAAATGAACACATTTTTCTCCAAAACTATAACAGATGCAAGCTTGTCCTGTTTGGTGGAGATGATATTTAATAAAATAAGTAGAAATCCACTAAAAGTTTTGTTTGGTTATCTTGCAATCCCGAGATAATCGTCTCCATGCTCCAAATCCATTTTAAAGCCATTTTTAAGGCATTTCGCGCATACATGAAATGAACACATTTTTCTCCAAAACTATAACAGATGCAAGCTTGTCCTGTTTGGTGGAGATGATATTTAATAAAATAAGTAGAAATCCACTAAAAGTTTTGTTTGGTTATCTTGCAATCCCGAGATAATCGTCTCCATGCTCCAAATCCATTTTAAAGCCATTTTTAAGGCATTTCGCGCATACATGAAATGAACACATTTTTCTCCAAAACTATAACAGATGCAAGCTTGTCCTGTTTGGTGGAGATGATATTTAATAAAATAAGTAGAAATCCACTAAAAGTTTTGTTTGGTTATCTTGCAATCCCGAGATAATCGTCTCCATGCTCCAAATCCATTTTAAAGCCATTTTTAAGGCACTTCGCGCATACATGAAATGAACACATTTTTCTCCAAAACTATAACACATGCAAGCTTGTCCTGTTTGGTGGAGATGATATTTAATAAAATAGGTAGAAATCCACTAAAAGTTTTGTTTGGTTATCTTGCAATCCCGAGATAATCATTTCATGTATGCGCAAAATGCCTTTGAAATGGCTTTAAAATGGATTTGGAGCATGGAGACGATTATCTCAGGATGGCAATATAAACAAACGAAACTTTTAGTAGATTTCTACTTATTTTATTAAATATTATCTCCACCAAACAGGACAAGCTTGCATCTGTTATAGTTTTGGAGAAAAATGTGTTCATTTCATGTATGCGCGAAATGCCTTAAAAATGGCTTTAAAATGGATTTGGAGCATGGAGACGATTATCTCGGGATTGCAAGATAACCAAACAAAACTTTTAGTGGATTTCTACTTATTTTATTAAATATCATCTCCACCAAACAGGACAAGCTTGCATCTGTTATAGTTTTGGAGAAAAATGTGTTCATTTCATGTATGCGCGAAATGCCTTAAAAATGGCTTTAAAATGGATTTGGAGCATGGAGACGATTATCTCGGGATTGCAAGATAACCAAACAAACAAGCTTGTCCTGTTTGGTGGAGATGATATTTAATAAAATAAGTAGAAATCCACTAAAAGTTTTGTTTGGTTATCTTGCAATCCCGAGATAATCGTCTCCATGCTCCAAATCCATTTTAAAGCCATTTTTAAGGCATTTCGCGCATACATGAAATGAACACATTTTTCTCCAAAACTATAACAGATGCAAGCTTGTCCTGTTTGGTGGAGATGATATTTAATAAAATAAGTAGAAATCCACTAAAAGTTTTGTTTGGTTATCTTGCAATCCCGAGATAATCGTCTCCATGCTCCAAATCCATTTTAAAGCCATTTTTAAGGCATTTCGCGCATACATGAAATGAACACATTTTTCTCCAAAACTATAACAGATGCAAGCTTGTCCTGTTTGGTGGAGATGATATTTAATAAAATAAGTAGAAATCCACTAAAAGTTTTGTTTGGTTATCTTGCAATCCCGAGATAATCGTCTCCATGCTCCAAATCCATTTTAAAGCCATTTTTAAGGCATTTCGCGCATACATGAAATGAACACATTTTTCTCCAAAACTATAACAGATGCAAGCTTGTCCTGTTTGGTGGAGATGATATTTAATAAAATAAGTAGAAATCCACTAAAAGTTTTGTTTGGTTATCTTGCAATCCCGAGATAATCGTCTCCATGCTCCAAATCCATTTTAAAGCCATTTTTAAGGCATTTCGCGCATACATGAAATGAACACATTTTTCTCCAAAACTATAACAGATGCAAGCTTGTCCTGTTTGGTGGAGATGATATTTAATAAAATAAGTAGAAATCCACTAAAAGTTTTGTTTGGTTATCTTGCAATCCCGAGATAATCGTCTCCATGCTCCAAATCCATTTTAAAGCAACTTTTAAGGCATTTCGCGCATACATGAAATGAACACATTTTTCTCCAAAACTATAACAGATGCAAGCTTGTCCTGTTTGGTGGAGATGATATTTAATAAAATAAGTAGAAATCCACTAAAAGTTTTGTTTGGTTATATTGCAATCCCGAGATAATCGTCTCCATGCTCCAAATCCATTTTAAAGCCATTTTTAAGGCATTTCGCGCATACATGAAATGAACACATTTTTCTCCAAAACTATAACAGATGCAAGCTTGTCCTGTTTGGTGGAGATGATATTTAATAAAATAAGTAGAAATCCACTAAAAGTTTTGTTTGGTTATCTTGCAATCCCGAGATAATCGTCTCCATGCTCCAAATCCATTTTAAAGCCATTTTTAAGGCATTTCGCGCATACATGAAATGAACACATTTTTCTCCAAAACTATAACAGATGCAAGCTTGTCCTGTTTGGTGGAGATGATATTTAATAAAATAGGTAGAAATCCACTCAAAGTTTTGTTTGGTTATCTTGCAATCCCGAGATAATCGTCTCCATGCTCCAAATCCATTTTAAAGCCATTTTTAAGGCATTTCGCGCATACATGAAATGAACACATTTTTCTCCAAAACTATAACAGATGCAAGCTTGTCCTGTTTGGTGGAGATGATATTTAATAAAATAAGTAGAAATCCACTAAAAGTTTTGTTTGGTTATCTTGCAATCCCGAGATAATCGTCTCCATGCTCCAAATCCATTTTAAAGCCATTTTTAAGGCATTTCGCGCATACATGAAATGAACACATTTTTCTCCAAAACTATAACAGATGCAAGCTTGTCCTGTTTGGTGGAGATGATATTTAATAAAATAAGTAGAAATCCACTAAAAGTTTTGTTTGGTTATCTTGCAATCCCGAGATAATCGTCTCCATGCTCCAAATCCATTTTAAAGCCATTTTTAAGGCATTTCGCGCATACATGAAATGAACACATTTTTCTCCAAAACTATAACAGATGCAAGCTTGTCCTGTTTGGTGGAGATGATATTTAATAAAATAAGTAGAAATCCACTAAAAGTTTTGTTTGGTTATCTTGCAATCCCGAGATAATCGTCTCCATGCTCCAAATCCATTTTAAAGCCATTTTTAAGGCATTTCGCGCATACATGAAATGAACACATTTTTCTCCAAAACTATAACAGATGCAAGCTTGTCCTGTTTGGTGGAGATGATATTTAATAAAATAAGTAGAAATCCACTAAAAGTTTTGTTTGGTTATCTTGCAATCCCGAGATAATCGTCTCCATGCTCCAAATCCATTTTAAAGCAACTTTTAAGGCATTTCGCGCATACATGAAATGAACACATTTTTCTCCAAAACTATAACAGATGCAAGCTTGTCCTGTTTGGTGGAGATGATATTTAATAAAATAAGTAGAAATCCACTAAAAGTTTTGTTTGGTTATATTGCAATCCCGAGATAATCGTCTCCATGCTCCAAATCCATTTTAAAGCCATTTTTAAGGCATTTCGCGCATACATGAAATGAACACATTTTTCTCCAAAACTATAACAGATGCAAGCTTGTCCTGTTTGGTGGAGATGATATTTAATAAAATAAGTAGAAATCCACTAAAAGTTTTGTTTGGTTATCTTGCAATCCCGAGATAATCGTCTCCATGCTCCAAATCCATTTTAAAGCCATTTTTAAGGCATTTCGCGCATACATGAAATGAACACATTTTTCTCCAAAACTATAACAGATGCAAGCTTGTCCTGTTTGGTGGAGATGATATTTAATAAAATAGGTAGAAATCCACTAAAAGTTTTGTTTGGTTATCTTGCAATCCCGAGATAATCGTCTCCATGCTCCAAATCCATTTTAAAGCCATTTTTAAGGCATTTCGCGCATACATGAAATGAACACATTTTTCTCCAAAACTATAACAGATGCAAGCTTGTCCTGTTTGGTGGAGATGATATTTAATAAAATAAGTAGAAATCCACTAAAAGTTTTGTTTGGTTATCTTGCAATCCCGAGATAATCGTCTCCATGCTCCAAATCCATTTTAAAGCCATTTTTAAGGCATTTCGCGCATACATGAAATGAACACATTTTTCTCCAAAACTATAACAGATGCAAGCTTGTCCTGTTTGGTGGAGATGATATTTAATAAAATAAGTAGAAATCCACTAAAAGTTTTGTTTGGTTATCTTGCAATCCCGAGATAATCGTCTCCATGCTCCAAATCCATTTTAAAGCCATTTTTAAGGCATTTCGCGCATACATGAAATGAACACATTTTTCTCCAAAACTATAACAGATGCAAGCTTGTCCTGTTTGGTGGAGATGATATTTAATAAAATAAGTAGAAATCCACTAAAAGTTTTGTTTGGTTATCTTGCAATCCCGAGATAATCGTCTCCATGCTCCAAATCCATTTTAAAGCCATTTTTAAGGCATTTCGCGCATACATGAAATGAACACATTTTTCTCCAAAACTATAACAGATGCAAGCTTGTCCTGTTTGGTGGAGATGATATTTAATAAAATAAGTAGAAATCCACTAAAAGTTTTGTTTGGTTATCTTGCAATCCCGAGATAATCGTCTCCATGCTCCAAATCCATTTTAAAGCCATTTTTAAGGCATTTCGCGCATACATGAAATGAACACATTTTTCTCCAAAACTATAACAGATGCAAGCTTGTCCTGTTTGGTGGAGATGATATTTAATAAAATAAGTAGAAATCCACTAAAAGTTTTGTTTGGTTATCTTGCAATCCCGAGATAATCGTCTCCATGCTCCAAATCCATTTTAAAGCCATTTTTAAGGCATTTCGCGCATACATGAAATGAACACATTTTTCTCCAAAACTATAACAGATGCAAGCTTGTCCTGTTTGGTGGAGATGATATTTAATAAAATAAGTAGAAATCCACTAAAAGTTTTGTTTGGTTATCTTGCAATCCCGAGATAATCGTCTCCATGCTCCAAATCCATTTTAAAGCCATTTTTAAGGCATTTCGCGCATACATGAAATGAACACATTTTTCTCCAAAACTATAACAGATGCAAGCTTGTCCTGTTTGGTGGAGATGATATTTAATAAAATAAGTAGAAATCCACTAAAAGTTTTGTTTGGTTATCTTGCAATCCCGAGATAATCGTCTCCATGCTCCAAATCCATTTTAAAGCCATTTTTAAGGCATTTCGCGCATACATGAAATGAACACATTTTTCTCCAAAACTATAACAGATGCAAGCTTGTCCTGTTTGGTGGAGATGATATTTAATAAAATAAGTAGAAATCCACTAAAAGTTTTGTTTGGTTATCTTGCAATCCCGAGATAATCGTCTCCATGCTCCAAATCCATTTTAAAGCCATTTTTAAGGCATTTCGCGCATACATGAAATGAACACATTTTTCTCCAAAACTATAACAGATGCAAGCTTGTCCTGTTTGGTGGAGATGATATTTAATAAAATAAGTAGAAATCCACTAAAAGTTTTGTTTGGTTATCTTGCAATCCCGAGATAATCGTCTCCATGCTCCAAATCCATTTTAAAGCCATTTTTAAGGCATTTCGCGCATACATGAAATGAACACATTTTTCTCCAAAACTATAACAGATGCAAGCTTGTCCTGTTTGGTGGAGATGATATTTAATAAAATAAGTAGAAATCCACTAAAAGTTTTGTTTGGTTATCTTGCAATCCCGAGATAATCGTCTCCATGCTCCAAATCCATTTTAAAGCCATTTTTAAGGCATTTCGCGCATACATGAAATGAACACATTTTTCTCCAAAACTATAACAGATGCAAGCTTGTCCTGTTTGGTGGAGATGATATTTAATAAAATAAGTAGAAATCCACTAAAAGTTTTGTTTGGTTATCTTGCAATCCCGAGATAATCGTCTCCATGCTCCAAATCCATTTTAAAGCCATTTTTAAGGCATTTCGCGCATACATGAAATGAACACATTTTTCTCCAAAACTATAACAGATGCAAGCTTGTCCTGTTTGGTGGAGATGATATTTAATAAAATAAGTAGAAATCCACTAAAAGTTTTGTTTGGTTATCTTGCAATCCCGAGATAATCGTCTCCATGCTCCAAATCCATTTTAAAGCCATTTTTAAGGCATTTCGCGCATACATGAAATGAACACATTTTTCTCCAAAACTATAACAGATGCAAGCTTGTCCTGTTTGGTGGAGATGATATTTAATAAAATAAGTAGAAATCCACTAAAAGTTTTGTTTGGTTATCTTGCAATCCCGAGATAATCGTCTCCATGCTCCAAATCCATTTTAAAGCCATTTTTAAGGCATTTCGCGCATACATGAAATGAACACATTTTTCTCCAAAACTATAACAGATGCAAGCTTGTCCTGTTTGGTGGAGATGATATTTAATAAAATAAGTAGAAATCCACTAAAAGTTTTGTTTGGTTATCTTGCAATCCCGAGATAATCGTCTCCATGCTCCAAATCCATTTTAAAGCCATTTTTAAGGCATTTCGCGCATACATGAAATGAACACATTTTTCTCCAAAACTATAACAGATGCAAGCTTGTCCTGTTTGGTGGAGATGATATTTAATAAAATAAGTAGAAATCCACTAAAAGTTTTGTTTGGTTATCTTGCAATCCCGAGATAATCGTCTCCATGCTCCAAATCCATTTTAAAGCCATTTTTAAGGCATTTCGCGCATACATGAAATGAACACATTTTTCTCCAAAACTATAACAGATGCAAGCTTGTCCTGTTTGGTGGAGATGATATTTAATAAAATAAGTAGAAATCCACTAAAAGTTTTGTTTGGTTATCTTGCAATCCCGAGATAATCGTCTCCATGCTCCAAATCCATTTTAAAGCCATTTTTAAGGCATTTCGCGCATACATGAAATGAACACATTTTTCTCCAAAACTATAACAGATGCAAGCTTGTCCTGTTTGGTGGAGATGATATTTAATAAAATAAGTAGAAATCCACTAAAAGTTTTGTTTGGTTATCTTGCAATCCCGAGATAATCGTCTCCATGCTCCAAATCCATTTTAAAGCCATTTTTAAGGCATTTCGCGCATACATGAAATGAACACATTTTTCTCCAAAACTATAACAGATGCAAGCTTGTCCTGTTTGGTGGAGATGATATTTAATAAAATAAGTAGAAATCCACTAAAAGTTTTGTTTGGTTATCTTGCAATCCCGAGATAATCGTCTCCATGCTCCAAATCCATTTTAAAGCCATTTTTAAGGCATTTCGCGCATACATGAAATGAACACATTTTTCTCCAAAACTATAACAGATGCAAGCTTGTCCTGTTTGGTGGAGATGATATTTAATAAAATAAGTAGAAATCCACTAAAAGTTTTGTTTGGTTATCTTGCAATCCCGAGATAATCGTCTCCATGCTCCAAATCCATTTTAAAGCCATTTTTAAGGCATTTCGCGCATACATGAAATGAACACATTTTTCTCCAAAACTATAACAGATGCAAGCTTGTCCTGTTTGGTGGAGATGATATTTAATAAAATAAGTAGAAATCCACTAAAAGTTTTGTTTGGTTATCTTGCAATCCCGAGATAATCGTCTCCATGCTCCAAATCCATTTTAAAGCCATTTTTAAGGCATTTCGCGCATACATGAAATGAACACATTTTTCTCCAAAACTATAACAGATGCAAGCTTGTCCTGTTTGGTGGAGATGATATTTAATAAAATAAGTAGAAATCCACTAAAAGTTTTGTTTGGTTATCTTGCAATCCCGAGATAATCGTCTCCATGCTCCAAATCCATTTTAAAGCCATTTTTAAGGGCATTTCGCGCATACATGAAATGAACACATTTTTCTCCAAAACTATAACAGATGCAAGCTTGTCCTGTTTGGTGGAGATGATATTTAATAAAATAAGTAGAAATCCACTAAAAGTTTTGTTTGGTTATCTTGCAATCCGAGATAATCGTCTCCATGCTCCAAATCCATTTTAAAGCCATTTTTAAGGCATTTCGCGCATACATGAAATGAACACATTTTTCTCCAAAACTATAACAGATGCAAGCTTGTCCTGTTTGGTGGAGATGATATTTAATAAAATAAGTAGAAATCCACTAAAAGTTTTGTTTGGTTATCTTGCAATCCCGAGATAATCGTCTCCATGCTCCAAATCCATTTTAAAGCCATTTTTAAGGCATTTCGCGCATACATGAAATGAACACATTTTTCTCCAAAACTATAACAGATGCAAGCTTGTCCTGTTTGGTGGAGATGATATTTAATAAAATAAGTAGAAATCCACTAAAAGTTTTGTTTGGTTATCTTGCAATCCCGAGATAATCGTCTCCATGCTCCAAATCCATTTTAAAGCCATTTTTAAGGCATTTCGCGCATACATGAAATGAACACATTTTTCTCCAAAACTATAACAGATGCAAGCTTGTCCTGTTTGGTGGAGATGATATTTAATAAAATAAGTAGAAATCCACTAAAAGTTTTGTTTGGTTATCTTGCAATCCCGAGATAATCGTCTCCATGCTCCAAATCCATTTTAAAGCCATTTTTAAGGCATTTCGCGCATACATGAAATGAACACATTTTTCTCCAAAACTATAACAGATGCAAGCTTGTCCTGTTTGGTGGAGATGATATTTAATAAAATAAGTAGAAATCCACTAAAAGTTTTGTTTGGTTATCTTGCAATCCCGAGATAATCGTCTCCATGCTCCAAATCCATTTTAAAGCCATTTTTAAGGCATTTCGCGCATACATGAAATGAACACATTTTTCTCCAAAACTATAACAGATGCAAGCTTGTCCTGTTTGGTGGAGATGATATTTAATAAAATAAGTAGAAATCCACTAAAAGTTTTGTTTGGTTATCTTGCAATCCCGAGATAATCGTCTCCATGCTCCAAATCCATTTTAAAGCCATTTTTAAGGCATTTCGCGCATACATGAAATGAACACATTTTTCTCCAAAACTATAACAGATGCAAGCTTGTCCTGTTTGGTGGAGATGATATTTAATAAAATAAGTAGAAATCCACTAAAAGTTTTGTTTGGTTATCTTGCAATCCCGAGATAATCGTCTCCATGCTCCAAATCCATTTTAAAGCCATTTTTAAGGCATTTCGCGCATACATGAAATGAACACATTTTTCTCCAAAACTATAACAGATGCAAGCTTGTCCTGTTTGGTGGAGATGATATTTAATAAAATAAGTAGAAATCCACTAAAAGTTTTGTTTGGTTATCTTGCAATCCCGAGATAATCGTCTCCATGCTCCAAATCCATTTTAAAGCCATTTTTAAGGCATTTCGCGCATACATGAAATGAACACATTTTTCTCCAAAACTATAACAGATGCAAGCTTGTCCTGTTTGGTGGAGATGATATTTAATAAAATAAGTAGAAATCCACTAAAAGTTTTGTTTGGTTATCTTGCAATCCCGAGATAATCGTCTCCATGCTCCAAATCCATTTTAAAGCCATTTTTAAGGCATTTCGCGCATACATGAAATGAACACATTTTTCTCCAAAACTATAACAGATGCAAGCTTGTCCTGTTTGGTGGAGATGATATTTAATAAAATAAGTAGAAATCCACTAAAAGTTTTGTTTGGTTATCTTGCAATCCCGAGATAATCGTCTCCATGCTCCAAATCCATTTTAAAGCCATTTTTAAGGCATTTCGCGCATACATGAAATGAACACATTTTTCTCCAAAACTATAACAGATGCAAGCTTGTCCTGTTTGGTGGAGATGATATTTAATAAAATAAGTAGAAATCCACTAAAAGTTTTGTTTGGTTATCTTGCAATCCCGAGATAATCGTCTCCATGCTCCAAATCCATTTTAAAGCCATTTTTAAGGCATTTCGCGCATACATGAAATGAACACATTTTTTCTCCAAAACTATAACAGATGCAAGCTTGTCCTGTTTGGTGGAGATGATATTTAATAAAATAAGTAGAAATCCACTAAAAGTTTTGTTTGGTTATCTTGCAATCCCGAGATAATCGTCTCCATGCTCCAAATCCATTTTAAAGCCATTTTTAAGGCATTTCGCGCATACATGAAATGAACACATTTTTCTCCAAAACTATAACAGATGCAAGCTTGTCCTGTTTGGTGGAGATGATATTTAATAAAATAAGTAGAAATCCACTAAAAGTTTTGTTTGGTTATCTTGCAATCCCGAGATAATCGTCTCCATGCTCCAAATCCATTTTAAAGCCATTTTTAAGGCATTTCGCGCATACATGAAATGAACACATTTTTCTCCAAAACTATAACAGATGCAAGCTTGTCCTGTTTGTGTGGAGATGATATTTAATAAAATAAGTAGAAATCCACTAAAAGTTTTGTTTGGTTATCTTGCAATCCCGAGATAATCGTCTCCATGCTCCAAATCCATTTTAAAGCCATTTTTAAGGCATTTCGCGCATACATGAAATGAACACATTTTTCTCCAAAACTATAACAGATGCAAGCTTGTCCTGTTTGGTGGAGATGATATTTAATAAAATAAGTAGAAATCCACTAAAAGTTTTGTTTGGTTATCTTGCAATCCCGAGATAATCGTCTCCATGCTCCAAATCCATTTAAAGCCATTTTTAAGGCATTTCGCGCATACATGAAATGAACACATTTTTCTCCAAAACTATAACAGATGCAAGCTTGTCCTGTTTGGTGGAGATGATATTTAATAAAATAAGTAGAAATCCACTAAAAGTTTTGTTTGGTTATCTTGCAATCCCGAGATAATCGTCTCCATGCTCCAAATCCATTTTAAAGCCATTTTTAAGGCATTTCGCGCATACATGAAATGAACACATTTTTCTCCAAAACTATAACAGATGCAAGCTTGTCCTGTTTAGGTGGAGATGATATTTAATAAAATAAGTAGAAATCCACTAAAAGTTTTGTTTGGTTATCTTGCAATCCGAGATAATCGTCTCCATGCTCCAAATCCATTTTAAAGCCATTTTTAAGGCATTTCGCGCATACATGAAATGAACACATTTTTCTCCAAAACTATAACAGATGCAAGCTTGTCCTGTTTGGTGGAGATGATATTTAATAAAATAAGTAGAAATCCACTAAAAGTTTTGTTTGGTTATCTTGCAATCCCGAGATAATCGTCTCCATGCTCCAAATCCATTTTAAAGCATTTTTAAGGCATTTCGCGCATACATGAAATGAACACATTTTTCTCCAAAACTATAACAGATGCAAGCTTGTCCTGTTTGGTGGAGATGATATTTAATAAAATAAGTAGAAATCCACTAAAAGTTTTGTTTGGTTATCTTGCAATCCCGAGATAATCGTCTCCATGCTCCAAATCCATTTTAAAGCCATTTTTAAGGCATTTCGCGCATACATGAAATGAACACATTTTTCTCCAAAACTATAACAGATGCAAGCTTGTCCTGTTTGGTGGAGATGATATTTAATAAAATAAGTAGAAATCCACTAAAAGTTTTGTTTGGTTATCTTGCAATCCCGAGATAATCGTCTCCATGCTCCAAATCCATTTTAAAGCCATTTTTAAGGCATTTCGCGCATACATGAAATGAACACATTTTTCTCCAAAACTATAACAGATGCAAGCTTGTCCTGTTTGGTGGAGATGATATTTAATAAAATAAGTAGAAATCCACTAAAAGTTTTGTTTGGTTATATTGCAATCCCGAGATAATCGTCTCCATGCTCCAAATCCATTTTAAAGCCATTTTTAAAGGCATTTCGCGCATACATGAAATGAACACATTTTTCTCCAAAACTATAACAGATGCAAGCTTGTCCTGTTTGGTGGAGATGATATTTAATAAAATAAGTAGAAATCCACTAAAAGTTTTGTTTGGTTATCTTGCAATCCCGAGATAATCGTCTCCATGCTCCAAATCCATTTTAAAGCCATTTTTAAGGCATTTCGCGCATACATGAAATGAACACATTTTTCTCCAAAACTATAACAGATGCAAGCTTGTCCTGTTTGGTGGAGATGATATTTAATAAAATAAGTAGAAATCCACTAAAAGTTTTGTTTGGTTATCTTGCAATCCCGAGATAATCGTCTCCATGCTCCAAATCCATTTTAAAGCCATTTTTAAGGCATTTCGCGCATACATGAAATGAACACATTTTTCTCCAAAACTATAACAGATGCAAGCTTGTCCTGTTTGGTGGAGATGATATTTAATAAAATAAGTAGAAATCCACTAAAAGTTTTGTTTGGTTATCTTGCAATCCCGAGATAATCGTCTCCATGCTCCAAATCCATTTTAAAGCCATTTTTAAGGCATTTCGCGCATACATGAAATGAACACATTTTTCTCCAAAACTATAACAGATGCAAGCTTGTCCTGTTTGGTGGAGATGATATTTAATAAAATAAGTAGAAATCCACTAAAAGTTTTGTTTGGTTATATTGCAATCCCGAGATAATCGTCTCCATGCTCCAAATCCATTTTAAAGCCATTTTTAAGGCATTTCGCGCATACATGAAATGAACACATTTTTCTCCAAAACTATAACAGATGCAAGCTTGTCCTGTTTGGTGGAGATGATATTTAATAAAATAAGTAGAAATCCACTAAAAGTTTTGTTTGGTTATCTTGCAATCCCGAGATAATCGTCTCCATGCTCCAAATCCATTTTAAAGCCATTTTTAAGGCATTTCGCGCATACATGAAATGAACACATTTTTCTCCAAAACTATAACAGATGCAAGCTTGTCCTGTTTGGTGGAGATGATATTTAATAAAATAAGTAGAAATCCACTAAAAGTTTTGTTTGGTTATCTTGCAATCCCGAGATAATCGTCTCCATGCTCCAAATCCATTTAAAGCCATTTTTAAGGCATTTCGCGCATACATGAAATGAACACATTTTTCTCCAAAACTATAACAGATGCAAGCTTGTCCTGTTTGGTGGAGATGATATTTAATAAAATAAGTAGAAATCCACTAAAAGTTTTGTTGGTTATATTGCAATTCCCGAGATAATCGTCTCCATGCTCCAAATCCATTTTAAAGCCATTTTTAAGGCATTTCGCGCATACATGAAATGAACACATTTTCTCCAAAACTATAACAGATGCAAGCTTGTCCTGTTTGGTGGAGATGATATTTAATAAAATAAGTAGAAATCCACTAA
>NW_027445274.1:0-62265 GCF_048569485.1 Anomaloglossus baeobatrachus
GAACCGTCCGGAATTAACAGTAACGCTAAAGCACATACTGTCCCCCAAATAAAAGAACCCGGGACCCCTGAAAAAACGTCTCAATACTTAGCTCTTGAGACGCAGGGCCATGTCCCTGAATGGGGGTAACGCTCCTTCCAGCAGGGACCAGACAGGGCTGCGGATGGAGACCGGCCTTCTGCGAGCAGAGAGGACCGTGGAGGCTCCCACTTCAAACAGAGCCTCGACAGAGGGTGTGAAGGAGCGCGGCATGTGAAGGCTCCAGCCTTATAAAGTCAACCTTAACAGCACCCGACAGAGTGGGGTGTGAAGGGACATGCCGGGAGTCCAGACTGGACCCGCTTTTCTTCCAAATCTTTAAAAATAAAAATAAAAAAATATCAGAGAATGCAAGTGTGTGATCCTCCTGAAACACAAAGCATTGAACTGGGTAGATTGTCATCCAGGGGGTGTATATAGCCCGGAGGGAGGAGCTACACGTTTGAGTGTAGTACTTTGTGTGTCCTCCGGAGGCAGAAGCTATACACCCATGGTTTGGGTCTCCCATAAGGAACGATAAAGAAATACAAAGGCTCCCTCATAGCTACCCAAATACTATAATGGCCCCCACATAGCCTTCCATATAGTATAATGGGTCTCACGTAACCCTTTATATATTAGAATGCACCCCATAGTCCTCCATGTATTATAATACACTCCCCATAGACCTCCATATATTATAATGCACCTCCCATAGTCCCCTATGTATTTTAATTCATCCCATAGTCCTTCTTGTATAATTCACCCCATAATCCTCAATATATTATAATTCACCCCACAGTCCTCCATGTATTATAATCACCCCATAGTCCTCTATATATTATGCTGCACCCCATAGTCCTTCATGTATTATTGTATAATGCACTCCCCATAGTCCTCCAGATATTATAATGTAGCCAACAAAGAGGATTTTAAACAGTGATTTCAGATACATAATATATCACTAGATAGTGTACATTATTAAATCAATCTAGTAATATCAAGGACTATATATGGGCAAAAATCGCATAACCACATTTAGAAAGAAAGAAAGAGAAAAAGCGATCAGGGAGCCCAATTATACAAAGAACAATCAATTTCATCAAAAATAGATTTTTATTGAGAATAAATATTGAATATTAATTATCTATCAAATACACAAGTGCTTGTTTGGACAACTCTATATGCATCAACAATATACATGTAATGGAACCGTATCATGAAAAATATATAAATATATATTCTAGAATGGATAAAATTATCATACATAAGTCAAAGATATATAATCCTTGAAGCTATAGAATATAAATTGAAACAAATATATATAGTAACAGAAATATCTGTAGATCAACAGGGATCACTTTTGCTGCACCAAGGTGTACTGAAACTCTAGTGCTTCAAGTAATATCAAACCCAGAATCGCTGGACATAGGAATGTAGCAGATATCGTTACAGACCACCAGGGGTCACTCTTGCTACACCACAGTCATATCTACCCTACTATTCACAATTACCCAATATTGGTTAAGTCAGTTAGGGATATGCCCATATAAACCCATAATGGTGAATTACCAATCAGAATTGTAAATACAGGATTGTTACTACATACATATATATACCTAAATGAACGGTTACCGTTGGAAGCGTGTGACACCCAACACGTGTTTCGGTTTCTTCGTCAGGGGGCATGCCTGATCGACCGGAAAGGAGGTTTAAATACAGCCCACCTCCAATCACCGCACATCACCATTAGTGACGCATGCGCTGTCATGGCAACTCACCGACGCGAGGTCGGCCGCCGCGTCACAGATCATCTGACCCAGGGCAACACGTGACCCGAGTACAGAGGAGCCGTGGAGACACAGCGAGCCGAACAAGCGCCGATAACCTATGACAGCCGCGCGTTCAGGTGTGGGGCAAAATTAGAATTTATATCATGAATGCAAATTTAGGATTTAAATAGAGAGATTTTTGACCACATAATAAGTGTACTATTCATTACAGAATCTAAATATATGTGAAAGATAGTGAATGAATAAATCAATCCATGATTATACTTCTATTCCCTGGAAATTGCAAACACAATATTTGTCAAGAGATACAAGTAAATCTATGTAGCCAGACAGCAATAAATAAAGTATAAATCATTATGCCTATGTTAACGTTCAAATACCCCTATACAGGATACATATCATAAATATTAGGTTAGAACGGACAGAACATGTGTAAATGATGTTATTATAAATATTAAAACTTGTATATATTACATAAGAGGGTACATCTCCCACAATACATAGTATTGGGGATAATCAAGTAGTCCCCCATCACACATATTGACAGACCCAGTTCTGCTTAGCATTCTCTAAGTATCCAAATGAACTTGCTGCTTGATCACATCTTACAATGATACCAATGTGTACAATGGTCCTATGTGTCTTGCTTTTGGGTATTATATCATTATCCAACGAACGAATTCCCTCTTCTTTATTTATTGCTGTCTGGCTACATAGATTTACTTGTATCTCTTGACAAATAATGTGTTTGCAAAAATCTCTCTATTTAAATCCTAAATTTGCATTCATGATATAAATTCTAATTTTGCCCCACACCTGAACGCGCGGCTGTCATAGGTTATCGGCGCTTGTTCAGCTCGCTGTGTCTCCACGGCTCCTCTGTACTTGAGTCACATGTTTCCCTGGGTCAGATGATCTGTGACGCGGCGGACGACCTCGCGTCGATGAGTTGCAATGATGGTGCGCGCGTCACTAATGGTAATGTGCGGTGATTGGAGGTGGGCTGTATTTAAACCTCTCCGGTCGATTGGGCACGCCCCCTGACGAAGAAACCGAAACACGTGTCGGGTGTCACACTTTTCTAACAGTAACCGTTTATTTGGGTATATGTATGTAGTAACAATCCTGTATTTACAATTCTGATTGGTAATTCACCATTATGGGTTTATATGGGCATATCCCTAACTGACTTAATAACCAATATTGGGTAATTGTGAATAGTAGGGTAGATATGACTGTGGTGTAGCAAGAGTGACCCCTGGTGGTCTGTAACGATATCTGCTACATTCCTATGTCCAGCGATTCTGGGTTTGATATTACTTGAAGCACTAGAGTTGCAGTACACCTTGGTGCAGCAAAAGTGATCCCTGTTGATCTACAGATATTTCTGTTACTATATATATTTGTTTCAATTTATATTCTATAGCTTCAAGGATTATATATCTTTGACTTATGTATGATAATTTTATCCATTCTAGAATATATATTTTTCATGATACGGTTCCGTTACATGTATATTGTTGATGCATATAGAGTTGTCAAACAAGCACTTGTGTATTTGATAGATAATTAATATTCAATATTTATTCTCAATAAAAATCTATTTTTGATGAAATTGATTGTTCTTTGTATAATTGGGCTCCCTGATCGCTTTTTCTCTTTCTTTCTATAATGCAGCGAAATAGCCCAGCATGTATTATAATGCAGCCCCCAGTCTTCCATGTTTTATAATGCACCCCCATAGTCCATGTATAAGGTAGCCCCCATAGTCCTCCATATATTATAATGCAGCCCCCATAGTCCGCCATATACTTTAATCCCACCCTATAACCCTCCATGTATTGCTGTATAATGTGTCGCGGGCAAGAGACAGATCACAACCGGCGGGCCGCACTCGGATCCGGGTGGTGGCTGTGGCTCGAGTGGCAGCCGGATCCGGGGCTCGCGCAGCCGTCTGTCACTCACGATTGAAAAGGGAATATTTACAGGGGAGTTGTCTGTGACGCCACCCGTGGGTTGCGGTGAAGGTTGGTGATACCGCCGCTGCCTTGTATGTGAGTGCCCGGGACTGATGGAGCGGGGCAGCAAGGTGGAATCCCCTCCACGGGTAGGGGAGGTGTAGTCCCGGGGCCCAGAGTATTGTGAGGGTTTTCAGGGAGCAGGAAACTCACAGTTCGGTTGTCGTGGTGCTGCATGAGCTGCTGATGATTTGGACAGTCAGTAACCACACACAGTCTGTATTGTAAACCAAATTGCCAATGGCCGGTCACCTTTGGTGGGTGTCTTCGGGTCCCACACCCAGATATACAACCAGGGGCCCTTCCTTCCAAACTCTCTGTCTGTCTCTTTCTTGCCTGGACTAGTCCGCTTGAGCGGCCTCCGGACCGGATCCCCTTTCTCGGCACCGGCGGGCTACAACCCTGTCCCGGTCGGCCTCAGGTTCCCTGCGACTGGATCTCCGTCGCCTGTGGCCCTCACTGCCACCTAGTCCGGTAGTCCAGGGCTCCAACCCCAACTACCACCTTCTCCAGGGAGCTGCAACTCCTTCCTGTCAGCTCTTCACTGATTACAGCACAAACTGAAACTTAACTCCTCTCTGCACTTCCTAAGCTCCTCTCGCCCCCTCCCATTTTCCTGGGGAGGGGGTGAGTAGGGTCTGATTGGCTGGTGTACTGTATATCTGTGTGGGGACTGTGTTGGTGTCAAGGTGGATTAACTCTTTTGTGACTACCTGGTTTTGCCAGGGCGTCACATAATGCACGCCCCATAGTCCTCCATATATTATTATACACCCCCATAATCCTTCATGTATTATAATTCCCACATAGTCCTCTATGCATTACTGTATAATACACTCCCCATAGTCCTTTATATATTATAATGCAGCCCCCATAGTCGTTCATATTGTATTACACAGCCACCTTACCTTTCAATGCACCCCACAGTCCATGAATAAGGTATCCACCATAGTCCTTCATATTGTATTATGAAGCCCACATAATGTTTAATGCACCCCCATAGACCTCTGGTAATCGTGCACTCACTGATTAAAGAAAAAAATAAACAAGTACTCACCTCTCCTCATTCCCCACTGCTCCGATCAGAGTCCTGCGCTCTGCATGTCTCAGCACAGCGGCGCGCAGTAGTGATATTACCGCGCTCTGCTGAACTGAGATGTTGATCATAGGCACAGGGAGAAAATGATGAAGGAGGGAAAGGACCGCTCCACTCCCTCTCTCATCATGGTTTTGTGCGATAATGGGCAATGACCCCCACAAGCGAGGGGGGCCCGATGCTGCCTCTAGCACCAGCTCCCCTGACTCATAGGCCCCATATAGGCCGCATGGTCTGCCTACATTGGCGGTACACCACTGGTGCAAAGTGAAGAAAAAAAGGAGCGCCATATTTCAGTTCAGATTTAGTTTGAGTGTTTTGCAGGTGCCATGTCACATTGGCAGAGCCCTATACGCCTTTTCACTGGGAGTCAAGTTAGAGCCCATCTTCCGCAGCATGAGTAAGACCCGCACCTTCTGCTGAACATACATCTCGTCCGGACTCTTCCCGGGGGCCCTCTCACGGATCATACCCCCTGTCCTGCACCCTCTTTAATGAAGGGGCTTCCAGGTGCAGTCAGTAGGATGGTATGGAGGGGACGCCTTTTCGGAGCGGCTCTTCCATCCAGCCAGCGCCTGGCTCCTCCTCCTCGGCCACTCGGTGCGCGGCTCCGGCCTGTACGCGGCAGTGTCTGGCGGCTTCTCTCCTCCACAGCCTGGGAGTCACCAGCAGCGACAATCTCCATACTTTTTATATTTGGGGTCTGTTAACCATTTATTGTGGAAGATTCTAAGGTATATTGAATTTTTGCTATATATTTGCATAGGTAGTATTCATTAATATTTAGCATTCAGGTTTTTTCAATTTATTTGGTTAAAATTGGTGTGAATTGTATTTGATCATTTATGAAATATTTAGGAGGACTTTGACTTATTATAGGCAGGTCATATATGGAAGCTGAGCTGCATGTTACTTTACGCTGAGGAAAAAAGCACAGTGAGCATGGGACTGCTATAATTTCCATCCACTGTGTTTGTAGTGCACAGTGCAGCATTTTGGATGCACCGAATATACGATGCCTCCAAAACGCAGCTATTCCTGATCATGGGCACGTACATTTACATGTAATCCCTGGTGTAAGCGCTCAGCGTAGAGATCAGGATAAACATGAGCTGCGCCTTTGAGAGGAAGAATGAACAAACCAATAGCAGTTGAAATTGGTTTTATTTATTTTATTCCTCTGCTCAGAAGGATTACAGCGATCTCAAATTTATATACCGTATTTTTCGTTTTATAAGACGCACCAGAATATAAGGCGCACCCCAAATTTGGAGAAAAAAAAAGGTGAAAAAAAAATTGGGGTCCATTATATAATCTGGTGGTGTCTTACCAGGGAGAGGGGGCAGCAGCGGAGCGGGAGTCACAGAAGGCAGGGGCGGTACTGGAGTACTGTGATGCTGACAATGGTACAGAGGGAGGCCCAGAAACTCACTGCGGTCTCTGCTCTGTGCGGGGCCGGTGATACCGCTCTGCTCTGTGCAGGGGGGCATTCTGAAGATGTCGGCAGTCCACGGTGAGGGCTTCAAATAATGGCAGCGAGAGTCGGCGCATGCGCAGATGACAGCTTGAGCTGAGAGCTCCATCTGCGCAGGCGCTGACTCTAGGTGCAATTATTTGAATCCCTGACCACGAACATCTACAGAATGACCGCCTGCTGCACAGAGCACCCGCGCGCCGAGCAGACCAGAGCAGCCGCGCGCCGAGCAGACCAGAGCATCCGCTCTCCGAGCCGAGCAGACCAGAGCAGCCGCGCACCGAGCCGAGCAGACCAGAGCAGCCACGCACCGTGCAGAACAGAGCAGCTGTGTACAGAGCAGAGCAGCCGCGCGCCGAGCAGACCAGAGCAGCCACGCGCCGAGCAGACCAGAGCAGCCGCGCGCCGAGCCTAGCAGACCAGAGCAGCCGCATGCCGAGCAGAACAGAGCAGCCACGCGCCGAGCCGAACAGAGTGGCGCCGCCTGATGCACACAACAGAGCCGTACTGACCAGGACCGGCAGCTACATTCGGATTTTAAGATGCACCCCTCATTTTCCTCCCAAATTTTTGAGAGGAAAAGTGCGTCTTATAATCCGAAAAATACAGTAGTTATTTTAGGTTTGGCTACTATCACATTACTGAATTGTGAAAATTATAGTTTTTTAGTTTTCTGCCAAGAGTCATGTGAAGGCTTGTTTTTTGCGAGAGGAGTTGGAATTTTTATTGCTACCATTTTGGGCTACATAATATTTTTTGATCGCTTTCTATGCCACTTTTTGTGAGGCAGAATCAAGAAGAAACAGCAATAAAGGAATTGGGTTTTTTTACGCTGTTCACAGTGCAGTTAAAGCGATAAGACAACTTTATTTTTCGAGTGAGTGCAATTACAGTGATACCACATTTATATAGTTTTTTTTTTGTTATGTTTTGTCGCTTTAACACCATAAAAATAAAAACTATTTGATAGAAAAAGAAAAACAGTTTTTGCATTGCTGTATTCTGAGAGCTATAGCTTTTTTTGGCGGCTGGAGCTGTATGTGACTTTTCAATCACGTTTTATACCACTTTTTTGTCAGCTGTATAATGAAAAGACAGTTTTGCTATGCTTTTTAATATTTTTTTTTTACGGGGTTCACTGAAGGAGTTAACTAGTGTGACAGTTTTATAGAGCAGGTTGTTAGGGATTCCGCAGTACCAAATATATTTGTGTAAAAAAAAAAATATATGATAATTAGTTACCAGTAACTGGATTTTCCAGACCATGACAGCACCATATGTGAGAGAGTGTATGCGCAACAGGAAACATTTCTGAATATCAAAGTAGTGGCCCTTTATCGGGCTCCTTTACCCACCGGACTGACGTTTGCGGTGATAACTACCGGCTCTTCAGCGTTCCCAGGAACCCTTTTCCCCAGATTCAGTTTGTCCCGTCACCAATCCAGTGATCTTAGGACTTTTTGTGATAGCTGGAACGTGTGTTCTAAGTCCAGCTCTGAATGGAGAAAACCTGTCCCTGAATGCTTCTTGTGTGGAACTGAGGCCACTAGATCGCGGGTATCATAGACGTTAGGGACCCTAATAAAGACATTGCTAGTCTTAGTAACATTTCTGACCACCTTTGAGCTGATAGCATTTTCTGTTTTATTTTTAATATTTTTTCCAGTGAGAGAAAGCAATACTGCCCCACTGAGTCCAAACTGATGCCCAAAAATAACTGAATCTGAGCAGGGTCTTTCCTTGACTTTGCCTCACTTATCAACCATCCTAGTTCTGAGAGGACTGAGGACTGACGGCTGCTGAACAATCCCTTTCTGACCTACCCACAACCAAAAATTTGTCAAGGTATGGGACTATTAAAATGTCTCTTTTTTTTTTTTTTTTTTTTTTAAATAGGATGCCATCTCCACCACAATTTTGGTGAATACTCTTGGAGCTATTGAAATGTTAAATGGGAAGCACTGGTATTGAAGTGAGTCAATTTCACCTCGATTCTCACTGCCAGCCTCATATTTTTGGAGGTCTTTGTGGATCAGGACATAGTAGTATGCGTCCGTCAGGTCTATTAATGCCATCTAACAAAAGTAGTCCCACTGCTGACTTGAGGGTCTCCATCATAAATCTTTCCACTTCCATGTAGTAATTCAGAGATCTTAGATTGAAGATGGTCATGAAGGACTCATCGGGTGTTTTTTATTAGAAATAGGTTGAAGTAAAACCCGGTTCCCATTTCTAACTCCGGCACCCTGATCAATACCTTTTTCCCTAATAATGAAAGGACTTCCTACTCTAGAACCCTCTGATTTTTGGGGCTACTCGGGAAGTTATTACTCATTGAGGCGGGAGGGAAGAAAAAGTTAGCCTTAGACCAAGGGATATGGTTTTTAACATCCAAACAGAGCAGAGGCAGGAACATCAGCCCACTGGGGATAAACTTGCTTCAGTCTTCCTCCCACCAGAGACCTGGTGTCATTGCCCCTTGGGAAATCCCTTATAGGAGGGTCTGTTGAACAAAAAACCCTTGTTTTGGACCTTATCTCTTCCCCAAGGGCACCCCCTAATATTGCTCTCCTTTTGGCCCTACCTTCCTCCCTGAGGTCTGAAAGGAATCTCTGAACCTGTATCCAGAGGGGGAACACACACGTTTCTTGTCTCCTGCCTTCTCTAGGATGTCGTCTTGGGCTGATCCAAACAGAGTCTCCTTGGCATGGTACTGCGCATACTTTCACTTTGGACTGAAAATCAGCATTCCAGTTCTTTAGCCATAACACACGCCTACTGGAGTTGGAAAGGGTACAAGCACAAGCGGCTAACCTTACCCCATCTACCGAGGCATCGGACCTTACCTCATCTAACGAGGCATCGGCCAAGAAGTTTGCTGTAAGCTCTCCCTGGGGTGTGATGGCGAATGCGGCTCTGCTTTCTGAATCGTGAAGTGTCCGCAGTGTCACTGCTCCAGATGCCGCACATAGAGACAGACCCTGGCCAGGACCCAAAACCTTCTCAGCAACCCCTGGAACTGGCAGGCCAATTGGGGCCCAGGGAACCTCCTAGTTCATGCGATGTCAGGCATGGGGGAAGGGAACCGCCTCATGTGACCAGTGCAGCCCCTGTGACACCTGGATCCCCAGGACCTCCTGGCCCGCCGAGAGCCAATCCTCAGGAGAAGTTTTCCCAAATAAACTCCGGTATCCTCTTCCAGGAACAGGAAACCACACTGGGGATTTGGAGAGGTGCCGCCCCTTTTATTTTTAGAAAGGTTTCCTGTTCCTGGGGTTGGATACACTCTCTCATGTTTGGTGCTGTCATGGGAAGGAAAAAATACAAAAAACTATATATTGGGAGAAAAAAAAATGTTGATTTGTTTTTATTTCTGTTTTTGTTTTATTATATATATTTTAACTTTTTTTTTTACTTTTTACTTTCACTGCTCTGATCGCAGATGCACTGTATTGCAATGACAGATCATTGCTGTACACTGCAGGTATCACCGCTGCACTGTGAGAAGCTTCAGGGATTATGCTGCAGGCATGATCACTGAGGTTTTCCATAGTCTGGTCACCCGGAGGTCGTTATGACGATCTCAGGTCACCATGGCGACAATCAGGCCCTCACAATTACATTGCGGGGGCACTCATCAGATGGGAGAGGGAAAACAATCCCTCCCCAAACCCCTAAATGCCACTATATCGTTTGCGGCATTTATGAGTTTAAACAGCCAAGGACGGTGCAGGCACTATCTCTAGCTGTGGGGGGCGGAGCTCGGCTGTTGGAAAACCAGAGTCCCTGGCAATTGCGCCAGGCACAGCTCGTTCACCCCCAGCAATCGCCATGACATACCTATATGTTCTTGGTCAAGAACAACTTCCCTCTCATGATGTATAGTTACATCAATGGTCGTGAAGGAGTTAAACTATTGATTATTCCAACCAATATCGGCAAATTTTACTCTAATGTGTATGGGAGCCTTTAGTATAAAATTAATTCCTCCACCATAGAGGAATGTGTGCTGCAGAGCAGACCATTATGATGATGCAATAAAAGATGCTACAGTAACCGTATAATATGACTATAAATATACTGTGAGGTAATAAGCAGCAAATTTTCCATTTATTAAATCTGCACAGAAAAGTCACTGTATTTTTTACATACCTCTAGTCTCAGGGACTGGAAGTGAGTGGACGTGACCAACCGGAAACAGTGGACGGGAGCAGAGATAGTGGGCATGACCGGCCGGACTTAATAAACAATTTTTAAGTCCACATAGTCATGGAGTTCTATACAATAGAAACAGTGGTATGGGTGATGCAGCCGGGGGGGTAGGGTTGGGGGGGGGCGCGAAGCCCCCCTTCCATAAAGTGGAATACTTGCGACTTAGTTGGTCGGTGTGATGCTCGTCTTGGTGGGCATAGCCTGGCATGCAACCCATGACAAGCTTTCATTAAGCAGGAGGTGGCTTGGCCCCAGAGTCCCACTTCTATTTTGAGAACTCCAAGACTACATGGACTTAAAAAATGTTAGCTAAGTCCGGCGGTCGGTCATGCCCACTATCTCCGCTCCAGCCTACTAATTCTGGCAGGTCACGCCCACTCACTTCTGGTGTCCGATACTCCAAGTCGACTGTATCTTTTACCTAGTATATGCCTTACGTTTATTTGAATTTTTTTTTTACATTTTATCACCTTCTTCATATAGTAATCTTAGCCAACATCTTGTAGTAATGTGCCCATGGTTGCAGTAATGTCACCATCCGTGTCCCCTGTAGTAAGGTGCTCATGCTTGTGGTATTGTGCCCAGTAGTATTCTGCCCATCCTTCTGGTATGTGCTCAGTAGTATAGTACCCTGTAGTATTGTGCCCATCCTTGTGCCCTGTAGTATTGTGCCCAGTAATATTGTGCCCATCCTTGTACCTTGTAGTATTGTGCCCATCCTTGTAGTATTGTGGCCATCCCTGTAGTATTGTGCCCATCCTTGTAGTATTGTGCTCTGTAGTATTGTGCCCATCCTTGTAATTGTACCCTGTAGTATTGTGCCCATCCTTGTAGTATTGTGGCCATCCCTGTAGTATTGTGCTCTGTAGTATTGTAGCCATCCTTGTAGTATTGTGCCCTGTAATATTCAGCTTATCTTTGTAGTATTGTGCTCTGTAGTATTGTGGCCATCCCTGTAGTATTGTGCCCTGTAATATTCAGCTTATCTTTGTAGTATTGTGCTCTGTAGTATTGTGGCCATCCCTGTAGTATTGTGCCCTGTAATATTCAGCTTATCTTTGTAGTATTGTGTTCTGTAGTATTGTGGCCATCCCTGTAGTATTGTGGCCATCCCTGTAGTATTCTGCTCATCCTTGTAGTATTCTGCTCTGTAGTATTGTGGCCATCCCTGTAGTATTCTGCCCATCCTTGTAGTATTGTGCTCTGTAGTATTGTGGCCATCCCTATAGTATTCTGCCCATTGTTTAATAATACGCAAAAAAAATAAAATCTCCTCACCTTTCCTCTGTTCCCTCTTATCAGGCTCCGAGCCCACGATCAGTATTTGCAGAGTTTTGGATGCAGCATGCTTCAGCTGCGTCCAAAACCCTGCTATGTACAGTACAAGCATAGTGGATAGGATTTCTAAAAACCCTATGCCTGCTGTGCGTGTACGGCCAGCAGTGAAAATGGACCTGCGGTGCGGCTTGCAGAGGCCGCAGCATGTAAATTTATGCTGCGGAGTCAGAAGTGTCCTCCCTAGGCAAAACACAGCGAGGAGACCGCAGCGCTCCAAACCCTCATCGCGGGCACAGGCAGCTGTGGTCTCCTAAGGAGGAGACTTGCAGCCCTGCAGGTCAGGACCCGCCACGTCCAGGACGCAGCGGGTCCTGATCTTGAGCACGTACCTTACCTGCTTGTTGCAGCCTGTGATGATCGCGGCCCACAGACCCAGTGACGATCGTGGCTCTATGCTGATGGTCAGCGCTGGCAGGACTTTACTGCATTTGAATCAATTTGTGGTGCCGCGCAGAGGAGCTGTGTCTGGACTATACCAATGGCTGCGGCCTGCCAATCAGATGCAAGGAAGTGACATTGCTGTATGACGTCACCTCCTTGCATGTAATTGCCAGGCAGCAGCAACTGGAATAGAGCTGACAGCTCCTCTGCGCAGCACCGCAAATGGATTCAAATGCAGTAAAGTCCTGCTGGTGCCGACCCCCAGCATAGAGCCGTGATTGTCACGGGATCTGCGGGCCAGCAGCCAAAGGGGCCTCATGTGGCCCGCGTGTTTGAGACCTCTGTTTTAAGGCATTTTTATTACTTTTTGAAAATTCAGAAGTTTACAGACATTTCATTAGTATTTGGTAAAATTGCCCTTAAATTGTATAACTTGGGTCAAAAGTTTTAGATCTCCTACCACAAGCTTCTCACAATAGTTGGTAGGAATGTGGGCCCATTCCTCCTGTGAGAACTGGTGTAACTGAGCCATGTTTGGTTACCTTGCTTACACCGGCCTTTTCAGCTTTGCTCATAAATTTTCAATAGGATTGAGATAATATAGAATATTTATTCACTTATATAGCGCAATTAATTCCATAGTGCTTTACATACATCAGCAATCAGGCCTTTGTGATGGCCGCTCCATAACATTGCCTTTGTTATCCTTAAGCCACTTTGTAACCAGTTTGGCAGTAGCTTCGGGTCATTGTCCATTTGGAAGATCCATTTCCGTCCAAGCTTTAAGTTCCTGGCTGATGTCTTCAGAAGTTGCATCTGTGTTGCCACATAATCTTTCCTCATGATGCCATCTATTTTGTGAAGTGCACCAGTCTCTCCTACAGCAAAACAACCCCCAATATGATGCTGCCACCCCCATGTTTCACAATTGGGATGGTGTTCTTAGGCTTCAAAGCTTTTCCCTTTTTCCTCCAAATGTAGCGATGGTTATTATGGCCAAACAGTTCAATTTTAGTTTCATCTGACCACAGGGCATGTCTCCAAAATGTACTGTTTTTGTTCCTTTGTGCATTTGCAAACATTAATCTGTCTTTCTTATGTTTTTTTTGAGTAATGGCTTTTTCCTGGCAGAGTGGCTTTTCAGCCCATGTTGATACAGTACCGTATTTTTCGGACTATAAGATGCACCGGACCATAAGACGCACCCTGGTTTTAGAGGAGGAAAATAGGAAAATAAAATTTTAAGCAAGAAATGTGGTCATGACACACTGTTATGGGGCGAGGATCTGCTGTTGACACTGTTACGGGGTTAATGTCCCCAAATTCTCTACTAAGGTACCCCAACCTGGTAATGATTAGAGTTGAGCGATGTCCGAGTCGAATGGTTCTCCAATTTCATGTTCGAGTGATTTTGGGGGGGTGTTCGAGTCGTTCGACGAACTCGAACGATTTGCTAAAAGTTCGGCAGTTCGAGTTAGGGGCACTTTGCACACTGCGACATCGCAGGTGCGATGTCGGTGGGGTCAAATTGAAAGTTACGCACATCCAGCATCGCATGCGACATCGCAGTGTGTAAAGCCTAGATGATACGATTAACGAGCGCAAAAGCGTCGTAATCGTATCATCGGTGCAGCGTCGGCGTAATTCATAATTACGCTGATGCGACGGTCCGATGTTGTTCCTCGCTCCTGCGGCAGCACACATCGCTGTGTGTGAAGCCGCAGGAGCGAGGAACATCTCCTACCGGCGTCACCGCGGCTTCCGTAGGATATGCGGAAGGAAGGAGGTGGGCAGGATGTTTACATCCTGCTCATCTCCGCCCCTCCGCTCCGATTGGCCGCCTGCCGTGTGACGTCGCAGTGACGCCGCACGACCCGCCCCCTTAACAAGGAGGCGGGTCGCCGGCCACAGGGACGTCGCACGGCAGGTGAGTGTGTGTGTGAAGCTGGCGTAGCGTTAATTTTCGCTACGCCAGCTATCACCACATATCGCTGCTGCGACGGGGGCGGGGACTATCGCACTCGGCATCGCAGCATCGGCCTGCGATGTCGCAGTGTGCAAAGTGCCCCTTACATTCGAGAACGGTTTGATCACCAAAAGCGTGGCTTTTCACACTAAGTACGTGCGCACGTTGCGTATCTGCATGCGTCCTGCGTCCCCAGCACAATCCATCTTTCCTACTCACCAATCACGGGCGCCTTGTTGCACGGCTGTCACAAATCCCTGGCGGCTTTTCCTCTTTTGAAAATGGCTGCTGCTTCATTATTCAATCAGGTATTCCGTGTCTTCCCCGCCCACCGGCGCCCATGATTGGTTGCAGTCAGACACGCCCCCACGATGAGTGACAGCTGTCTCACTACAACCAATCACATCCGCTGGTGGGCGGGTCTATATCGTGCAGTAAAATAAAGAATTAATTAAAAAAAAAAAGGCAGTTCCCATCAATTTTGATACCAGCCAGGATAAAGCCACACGGCTGGAGGCTGGTATTGTCAGGATGGAGAGCGCCACGTTATGGGGAGCCCACCACCCTTACAATATCACCAAGCAGCCGCCTGGAATTGCCGCATCCATTAGATGTGACAGTTCCGGGACTCTACCCCGCTGATCCCGAATTGCCCTGGTGCAATCCTGCATACAGTCCTGGATGGAGTATGCTGAGCCTTGTAGTTCTGCAGCTGCTGTCTGCTGTCTGTCTGTATGGAGGAGAGCAAATAGCAGCTGCAGAACTACAAGGCTCAGCATCATCCATCCAGTACTGTATGCTGGAGGGAGAGGCAGGGGGAGCAGAACTACAAGGCTCAGCATGCTCCATTCACTAGTGTATTCAGGAGAGCAGACAGCAGCTGCAGAACGACAAGGCTCAGCATATTCCATCCAGGACTGTATGCAGGAGTTTCTTGCCCCCCCAAAAAGGACATTTTTGTGTACTCACCATAAAATGTCTTTCTTGGAGCCTTTCATTGGGGGACACAGACAGTGGGTTATATGGTGTCTCCAGGGGAGGCTTGACACTAGGTTTAAAAAAGAGTTAGCTCCTCCTCCCACAGCATATAACCCCAGCTAGGCGGGAACTAGCTCAGTTTGGTGTAAAAGCAGTAGGAAAAGGATAACCAAAACCACAAGGGCGGGAGCTGTGTCCCCCAATGAAAGGCTCCAAGAAAGACATTTTACGGTGAGTACACAAAAATGTCCTTTCCTTTCTCGCCTTTTCATTGGGGGACACAGACAGTGGGACGTCCAAAAGCAGTCCCTGGGTGGGAACTGAACTATTAACAGTGTATAGCATCAGACTAATAGCTGACTAACAACTGCAACTGCAGTGAACTCATATCAAAACACTGTCAAGAACTGAGCAGTGGCCACTTATAAATGGGCCACTGCCGCCTGAAGGACTTGTCTTCCAAGAGCAGCATCCGCGGAGGCATGCGTATGCACTCTGTAGAATTTTGTGAACGTGTGCACACTGGACCAGGTAGCGGCCTTGCAAAGTTGGGCCGCCGAAGCCTGATGGCGGATAGCCCAGGAGGCACCCACTGCTCGTGTAGAGTGGGCCCACACAGATTGAGAAGGAATGGCACCTCGTGCTTTGTATGCCTCACAGATGGCAGTCCTGATCCATCGAGAAATCGTGGATTTAGACGCCGGGTTGCCCTTTTTGTGTCCTACTGGGAGGACGAAGAGAATGTGTCGCCCGGGGACCAGGGGGTACTCAGATCCGGGCCACGGGGTCACTTCTGTGGGTATCACGGTGGCGTGACCCGGTCTGTGATCCCAGGCTCCACAGTAAAAGGGGATTTGGTAAGGGAGATTGTCCGTGACGCCACCCACGGTTGAGGTGATTGTGGACACCACCGCTGCTCTTTATGGGGATCCCGGGAGCGGTGACAGGGAGCAGCTTAGTTGTTATTTCTCCCCTCCGTGGGTAGGGGGTTGGTTGTCCCGGGGCCCGGTGATGGGGTAAGCAGGGAGCAGGGCGCAGTGCTGCGGTGTGGTGCCCGAGGGCACGGGCGTACTCACAAGTATTCCACACAGAGTCACTGGTAAAATAGGAATTGCCGGTGTCCGCAGCCTTCGGTACGGGGTGTTAGTGTCCCACACACGGTGCAGCAGCTCCTGTTGTTCTACCCCTGCAGCCAGGTGCCTTTCTCTCCACTCTCTTCCTCCTTCTCCTCAGCCGGGAACGGGGAATACACTCCCCTGCAGTGATCCGGGTCACCCAGGTACCGGGGGCCACTACCCTGCCCGGCTACCTCTGGCCCCTTCCTCACTCACAGCCTGTCCCGGCCCTCTCGGAGCACGCTTCACTTTTCAGCCTGGGAGCTACAACTCCATGCTTCTCTTCTCTCTGTCTCTCCAAACACTCTGCTCCAGCCCCTCCCCTCTGCTCTGCTTTTCTCTTACCCTGGGGGCTGTGGTTTGTCCTGCTGCATCGGTGTGGGATCAGATTACCAAGGAGGATTAACTCTTTCTGTGACAACCTGGCTTTGCCAGGGCGTCACACACCCCCTTGGTAAAACACGGCCCGTCCTCGGGCCGTCTAGGCACCAACATTTATAAAAACTGGAAAAAGGATAAATAAACACATTACAATCATACATCTTCCCACATCGGGAGGTACGTTTTCTAAAACTTTAACCTGTTCTGCCACCCCGCACCTGCGGAGCAGATGGCCTCCTCCTGAACCTGAGGGCGTTCAACAGGGGTGACAGTCCATAAAACAGTCAACTTTTTAACTTGTGGGTAGCCGTCCATGCTCCGCTACCACTGCTGCTGCCGCCACTCCCAGTACGGGGCACGGGTTCCGTGCTCTGCCTCCTGCTCAGAAGCCAGGCCCACCTGGATGCCCTCGGCGCCGGCTACAACCGGCCTCGCTAACTGCCGAGGGCTCCATCTCTCACTGGCCTGCTCCTCCTCTCTGCAGGTGCACTCCGGCTGCTCCACAGCCGTGACGGGGTACCTGGGCGCGGCTGGCGCCACATATGGGGCAGACTTCCAATCGGGTGCCACCTCCGTTGCGGCCGGGCGGACTGCCGGAGCCGACGTCATCACCGTGGCGGCTGAGCGGACTGCCGGAGCCGGGTAAGATGTCATCGGGGTCGCGGCTACTGCTTGTCCAGGAACGGAATTAGGCAAAGTCCTGGCGTCCCTGCCTTTACAGTCCCGGTCACATGAACTGCAGTTCCTTCCTACTGCTCCCCCTTGGTACTCGGGAGCAGTCCTTCTAGCAACTTTTAAAGTTTCTCTTTCGCTTCCGGTCCTCCGGAGCTTCACTTCCGCCCGCGTTCTGAGGGGGCGGAGCCTCTTTTTCGCGCCCACCGCTTGGGGAAGAAGGCGCTGGGCGGGAAATTTTCGCGCCCAAAATGGCGGCAAAGATGGCGACTTTCAAAATTTTTGCAGCGGATCACCGCTGACAGTCCAGAATAAGGCGCACTTCCTCCAGGAAACTGGATGGGTTCGATCCTGTTCGTGACGCCAAATGTGTCACCCGGGGACCAGGGGGTACTCAGATCCGGGCCACGGGGTCACTTCTGTGGGTATCACGGTGGCGTGACCCGGTCTGTGATCCCAGGCTCCACAGTAAAAGGGGATTTGGTAAGGGAGATTGTCCGTGACGCCACCCACGGTTGTGGTGATTGTGGACACCACCGCTGCTCTTTATGGGGATCCCGGGAGCGGTGACAGGGAGCAGCTTAGTTGTTATTTCTCCCCTCCGTGGGTAGGGGGTTGGTTGTCCCGGGGCCCGGTGATGGGGTAAGCAGGGAGCAGGGCGCAGTGCTGCGGTGCGGTGCCCGAGGGCACGGGCGTACTCACAAGTATTCCACGCAGAGTCACTGGTAAACTAGGAATTGCCGGTGTCTGCAGCCTTCGGTACGGGGTGTTAGTGTCCCACACACGGTGCAGCAGCTCCTGTTGTTCTTTCCCTGCAGCCAGGTGCCTTTCTCTCCACTCTCTTCCTCCTTCTCCTCAGCCGGGAATGGGGAATACACTCCCCTGCAGTGATCCGGGTCACCCAGGTACCGGGGGGCCACTACCCTGCCCGGCTACCTCTGGCCCCTTCCTCACTCACAGCCTGTCCCGGCCCTCTCGGAGCACACTTCACTTTTCAGCCTGGGAGCTACAACTCCAGGCTTCTCTTCTCTCTGTCTCTCCAAACACTCTGCTCCAGCCCCTCCCCTCTGCTCTGCTTTTCTCTTACCCTGGGGGCTGTGGTTTGTCCTGCTGCATCGGTGTGGGATCAGATTACCAAGGAGAATTAACTCTTTCTGTGACAACCTGGCTTTGCCAGGGCGTTACAAGGGCATCGGACTTGCGCAACGGCGCTGTTCTGGAAATGTAGGTCCGCAGAGCCCTGACAAGATCGAGAGTGTGAAGGGCTTTTTCAAAGGAGTGGACCGGGGCTGGGCAGAATGACGGCAACACAATGTCCTTGTTCAGGTGGAAAGAGGATACGACCTTCGGAAGGAAGGCGAGGGAAGGCCGAAGGACCACCTTATCATGATGGAATACCAGATAAGGTGAGCGACAGGAAAGAGCTGCCAGTTCGGACACTCGCCTGATAGAGGTAATAGCGACTAAAAAGGCCACTTTCCAAGATAGTCGCTGAAGAGAGATTTCTCTCAGAGGTTCGAAAGGAGGAAGCTGAAGAGCTCCCAGAACCAGATTCAGATCCCAGGGATCTAAGGGGTGGCGATAAGGAGGGACCAAATGCGCTACCCCTTGAAGAAAGGTACGGACCTGAGGGCGAGAAGCCAGCTGCTTCTGGAAAAAAAACGAAAAGGCAGAAACTTGTCCTTTAAGGGTACTGAGAGCAAGACCCGAGTCCAGACCGTCTTGCAGAAAAGCAAGAACAGTAGGGATTGAAAAGGTCAGGGGCGACCAATTATGACGGTCACACCAGGAAAGATAGGTCTTCCAGGTCCTGTGGTAAATGCTGGTGGAGGAAGGCTTCCGAGCATTAAGCATGGTATGAACTACCCTGGAAGAAAGACCCGATTTGGCTAGAATCAGGGACTCAAGCGCCACGCCGTCAAATGCAGCTGTGCTGTATTCTGGTGGAATATTGGACCTTGCGACAGAAGATCCAGGCGGTCGGGAAGACGCCAGGGACTGTCGCTGAGAAGTTGGAGGAGCTCTGGGTACCAGGCTCTCCTGGGCCAGTCCGGGGCCACGAGGATCACCGGGATTCCCTCCGCTTTGATTTTCTTGATTACTCTCGGAATGAGAGGAAACGGAGGGAAGATGTAGGGCAGGCGAAACTGTGACCATGGAAAGACTAGGGCGTTGGAGCCGAGCGCTAGCGGGTCTCTCGACCGAGATATGAAGGGACGTATTTTGGCATTCATTCGAGACGGCATGAGGTCCACATCCGGGAGTCCCCAGCGAAGAGTGATCTGATGGAACACTTCTTCGTGGAGGGACCATTCCCCTGCCGCTAGCCCTTGCCTGCTGAGAAAATCTGCGGCCCAGTTGTCTACCCCTGGGATATGGACGGCTGAAATAATGGGGATGTGCTTCTCTGCCCAAAGAAGAATCCTGGATACCTCCCCCATCGCTGCCTTGCTGCGAGTTCCTCCCTGACGGTTGATGTAATCCACGGCCGTGGCATTGTCTGACTGGATCTGAACAGGGAGGCCCAATAGTAGGGGTTGAAAATTCTGAAGGGCCAAAAATATGTCTCTGATCTCCAGAACATTGATGTGCAGGGAGCGCTCGGAAGGAGACCAGCGTCCGTGAACAGTGTGGTGGAGAAACACCGCCCCCCAGCCTATCAGGCTGGCATCCGTCGTGACTACTTGCCAGTGGACCGGGCGGAAGGACTTCCCTTGAGATAGGGATGAGGCTTGAGTCCACCAGACGAGGGAGCTGAGCGCAACCCGAGATAGGCGGACTGACCGGTCCAGGGAAGCTGGATTCTTGTCCCAGGAGGATAGAAGATGCAGTTGTAGAGGGCGCAGATGGAATTGGGCAAAGGACACGGCTTCTATGACCGCCACCATCTTGCCTAACACTCTCATTCCATTCCGAAGGGATGTGTGACGGCGAGAGCGGAGGGATTGAGCGGCCCGGATCAGGGAAGACTTATTGTCTTCTAGAAGAAAAACCCGGGACTGGGCCGTGTCTATCAGCATACCTAGAAAGGTGATGCGCTGATGAGGAATTAGGGATGACTTGTTGAAGTTGATAAGCCACCCTAGCCTTGACAGCGTGTCTAGGCAAATCTGCACGCTTTCTGAGCAAACGTGAGGAGAGCTCCCTTTGACAAGAAGTTCCAAATAGGGAACAACCAGGATGCCTCTGGGGTGTAAAATGGACATGACGGCCGCCATGACCTTTGTGAAGACCCGAGGCGCAGTGGCCAGCCCAAAGGGGAGGGCCCTGAATTGGAAGTGACGGTGTCCTACGGCAAAGCGAAGGAACCGTTGATGAGAGACACATATGGGGATGTGTAAATAAGCATCTTGAACGTCTATGGAAGCTAGGAATTCTCCAGGTTCCATGGCGGCTAGTACTGCTCTCAATGATTCCATTCGGAAAGTTTGAATCCGTACGAATTTGTTTAGCCGTTTGAGGTCCAAGATAGGGCGGACAGAGCCATCTTTTTTGGCAATGACAAAAAGGTTTGAATAGAAACCTTTGCCGCGCTGTTCCAGGGTTACTGGAATGATAACGTTTGCTTTCTGTAAAGAGACTATGGCCTGAAATAAGGCCTGGCTTTGTGTTTCAGACTTTGGAAGACGAGAACGCAGAAACCTGTTGTCCGGCAGGGAAAAGAAATCGATCTTGTAACCTGAGGTGACGATTTCTCGAATCCAAGCATCGTGAGTGTGGTCTAGCCAGATATCCCGGAAAAGCAGAAGCCGCCCTCCCACAGGAGTCGGATCTGCGAGATACCTGGCGTCATGCTGAGGGGGCCTGTACAGTGCGAGGTCCTTTGGGTTTAGGTTGCTTGGAGTAGGAACGCCAAGAAGAGCCCCTTGAGGGACCGGATCCTCGATCTGAGTGTTGTGACGGTCCGTGGGCCGATGGTTTTTGTGGGGCAGACCGAAAGGACTGCCTGCGCCAAGAAGACTTTTTGAAATTTCTGGCTACAGGTCGCTTTTGTGGTAGAATGGTACTTTTACCACCTGTCGCCTCAGATATGAGCTTGTCCAGGGATTCACCAAATAGACGAAGACCCTGGAAGGGAAGTGTGGACAGGAACTTCTTGGAGGCACTGTCCGCATTCCATATTTTTAGCCACAGAACCCTGCGGGCGAAGACAGCATTGGCTGCCGTTAGGGCTGACCAGCTAGCTGCATCTAGGGAGCCGTGAAGCAAATAATTAGAGGCGAGAGAGAACAAATCAAGAATCTCAAGAGCCTCCGGAGGAATATTGCAAGGGCGAAGCAACTTGCGGAGGTTCCTACTCCACACGCTCATAGCTTTTGCCACCCATGTCATGGCAAACAGGGGGCGCAGAGAGGAGCCCGAAGCCTGGAAAATAGATTTGACCGCAGCCTCAACTGCGCGGTCGGACGAGTCCTTGAGAGACGCGTTGTCTGAAACAGACATAACCGTGTGTTTAGCCAGTCTGGATACTGGCGGATCCACAACGGGGGGTACCAACCAGGGCTTAACCATTTCCGGAGGAAAGGGATAAGCGAATGAAGAGCAGGATTTTTTGTTAAACCTCCTATCAGGGTGATCCCACCGTTTAGATATGATTTGATGAAAAATCGGATCCTGGGCAAAGGACTTAGGAGGCTTCTTGGCTCGCTTGATTGCCGACTGAGAAGTCGGGTCCGAGGGCTGATCAGAAATCGACAGAGAGTGATTGACAGCCGCTATTAAAGTGTCTTCCATATGCCTAGACTCAGAAGGGACATCTGAATCAGAGTCAGAGTCTCAGGAATCGTGACTACTAAAGGTCACGGAGTCTGAGTCAGACTGACCATCGTGTGAGTCAGACGAGGCGGAGCGGTCGCAATGGCGCCTTTTGGAGACAGCCTTTTTACGTACTGGGGATGATACCCCAGACGAAGGCGGGCTTCTCTGGGGGAGCTGAGCCGGGGGGAGGCTGTGGGAGCCTGTGGAAGGCTGGGATATCTGAGCGGTCAGGTCATCTAACCTTTTAGACATCAGAAGAGCCCATGCAGGGATAGCCTCATCAGACGGGGGTGCTGCCTGAATGGCGGCCGGGGCCGAACCCACAGATTGCACGACCCCCTGGTCCGGCAACGTCTGTTGTGATATTGTAGTAGGGGCATCGCAGCCCCGGCATAGTGGATAGCTTCGACCATTTGGAAACAAGCTTCCACAGGTGGTACAAGCATAGTACCGGTCCATAGAGGATGCCTGGGAAGCTTTATCACCCTTGCGGTTTTTACGCATGTCAGCAACAAACGTACAATTATACTGTGAGCCTCTAGCAGTATTACACTACTGTGGGTGAGGAGCTAGTAGCAGTATTAAAAAGGGACTGCTATACAGAGCTGGTATATACCAATAGTAAAGCGGCATACACTGCCAAACAGTCAGTATATACCTGCAGGCACAGTCAGTATATACCACTAAAAGCTGATATACACCGCCAGCCAGCAGGCACACACTGCTAGAAGACAGCGATATACCGCTGAACAGAGCGGTATATAGTGCTGCAGAGTTGCAGAGCCAAGGAGGCGATCTCACCCGTGTCTGCTCCCCACGTGTAATGGCGTCCAGTGTTCTCTGGCAGCATGGAGGGGAGAGACGGCCCACTAGAGGGAGCGGCTTCTAGAGCAGTGGAGGGGGCGTTGCTAAGAATGCAGGCCGACGCCGGGAGCTAAATTAATGATGCTTCCCCGGGATCACGGCCTGCATCGCCCCACCGGCGCCTCCTCCGGCGGCAGTTGGATGCAGGGGACGGGTACACGTCGTCTCCCTACCTGCTCTTGCTCCGTCTGAAGACGCGTTGGTCCTGGGATGCGGAGATCTCGGGGACGCATCTTCGGCTCAAGGCTAGCAGATGCTCGGCTCTGCCTAACACTCTGGAGCTACCTCCGTGAGGTGCTTCCAGGGAGCCTGGAGGGGTACGCAGACCCGACCACTTGGGCGCGAGGAAAGACTGACGGCTTTTGCACGCCAGGTTTCCTCTGCCCGTACACGGGGGGAACGCGGGTGGCAAGGCACCCTAGTATTGCCCCTATCAAAAATAGAATGAATAAGAAAAGAAAAACAAAATAAAAAGTAAAAATAAGCTGGCCTGAGGCACCTCTGGTGGAGCTCAGTCCAGACATGTCAGCCTCCCTGCTGACACTATAAAAAAACTGAACTAGTTCCCGCTTAGCTGGGGATATATGCTGTGGGAGGAGGAGCTAACTCTTTTTTAAACCTAGTGTCAAGCCTCCCCTGGAGACACCATATAACCCACTGTCTGTGTCCCCCAATGAAAAGGCGAGAAAGGAAAAATGACGTGGGCTTCGCCATATTTTTGTATGCTAGCCAGGTACAGCAGGCAGGTACGGCTGCCCCCAACCCCCAGCTGCCTATTTGTACCCGGCTGAGAACCAAAAATATAGGGAAGACCTTTTTTTTTAATTATTTCACGAATTTCATGAAATAATTAAAAAAAAATATGAAGTGGGCTTCGCCCAATTTTTGTGTCCAGCCAGGTACAACTAGGCAGCTGGGGATAGGAATCCGTAGCACAGGTTGGCCCGAGCTTTCTAGGCCCCTCTGCTGCGAATTGCAGTCAGCAGCCGCCCCAGAAAATGGTGCTTTCATAGAAGCGCCATCATCTGGCGCTGTATCCAACTCTTCCAGCAGCCCTGAAGCCAGGTGGCATGCTGGGTAATAATGGGTTAATACTAGCTTTGTTTTACTAGCTAGTATTAAGCCATAGATTCTTAATGTCAGGCAAGTTTGACCCGGCCATTAAGAATCTCCAATAAAGGGTTAAAAAAAAAAAGACACCACACAGAGAAAAAATACTTTAATAGAAATAAATACACAGACACATTAGAGACTCCATGTTTATTACTCCCTGTCAGCCCTCCACGATCCTGCTCTTCTGTCTTCTTTCTCCTTCAACCCATGCAGCTCTGCTACATTAGACAGCACTGCATGGGAGGAAGACGCTGCTGCTCCTTGCAGTCTAATCACTCAGTGAGTGAGCAGAGGCTGCGGGCTGTAAGCGGTGACGTCACAGCTGCCACCGTTACTATAGCAACGACAATCTCCGATCACGTGATTCCCGGTGCCGCTATTTACCGGCTGTGGCAGCCAGTCCTTGCATGTAGGCCGACTCTGTAAAGAGCGCCCACATGCAGGAACGGGGAAGCCGACCATGTGCCAGAGCATTTTGCAGGTACACGGAGATGCTGGAACGAGCACCGCGTACCGGAGAGATGCACTGACAGGACCTAGCATGATGTCTAGCCATGTTACCAGTCTGTAGCCAATGAGATAATAGACACGTGACTGGTCACATGCTATTTTGACGTCATGGAAGATCCTATCATCAGTGCTGGTTACCGGGAGGACGCAGCGATTATCAGAAGGAAAAGCGGCGGGAGACAGAGTGCAGGACGCGTCACGGGGACCTGTAATTTTAATGACAATGTTTATTAACTGTATTTGTACATGTATAATGTGTTTTTATGTGTTTGCCTGCCATTGTTTTCAATGGGGTTCAAATTGGTTCGTCGAACGTTCGACGAACTTGTCCTCCGTTCGACGAACCGAACTCGAACTCTAGGGGGGTGGCTCATTTCTAGTAATGATCCTACTGCCTTGTATATACAGTATATGTCCCTAACCCTGGTATAGCCCACATCCTGCTATATACCGTCATCCTGGCATATGGCCGCATCCTGCTATATACTGGCATATGGCCGCATCCTGCTATATACCCCATCCTGGCATGTGGCCCCATCCTGCTATATACCTCCATCCTGCTACATACCTCCATCCTGCTATATACCGCCATCCTGCTTATATACCCCATCCTGCTCATATTGCCCCCATCCTGCTCATATACCCCAATCCTGCTCATATACTCCCATCTTGCTTATAAAGCCCCATCCTGCTTATAAACCCCCATCCTGCTCATATAACCCCCATCCTGCTCATAATATACCCCATCCTGCTCATAATATACCCCCATCCTGCTCATAATATACCCCCATCCTGCTCATAATATACCCCCATCCTGCTCATAATATACCCCCATCATGCTATATACCCTCATCCTGCTATATACCCCCATCCTGGTATACAGCCCGCATCCTGTGGCACATAAAAAGAAAAAATAAACGTTCAAACTCACCTTACCTAACTCCCTGCAGCATCGCTCCTCCTCCGTCTGTGTCAGTAGCAGCGCCGCTGGAGTGTGGAGCCGGCCACGATCCCTGCAGCACCGCGATGTCCTCCTGTCTGTGCCGGCGGTGGCTGCGTGTGGACACGTGCGCACAGCGATGACATCATTGCTGTGCGCACCGCTAGCCTCCACACAGCTGCCGCCGGCACAGACAGGAAGACATCGCGGTGCTGCAGGGATCGTGGCCGGTGAGTATACTGATTCACTACACCCCGCGCTGATGATGATGCGCGGGGAGCAGTGAATACAGCCGCATATGATCACTCTAGGCTGTAGTTGCCAGGGCCTATCATGCGGGCAGACTGTTTAATATGCGCCCATTTCCCGCCCATCACCCCGCCCACCAGTCAGCGCCGGCTTCAGCGCTGAGAGATGATGGGCGAGATGATGGGTGTGCATATTAAATAAGCGGGCCCACGTGGTCACGGCAGGCTGCTACAGCCTGCTCGTGCCCCCGATGACCCGTTCCACAGCAGCACCCTCATTCCCCGCAGCCCTACATTTAGACTATAAGACGCACCCCCCACTTTCCACCAACATTTGGGGGGAAAAAAGTGTGTTTTATAGTCCGAAAAATACGGTACTCGTTTCACTGTGGATAATTACACAATCTTACCAGCATGTTCACAAGGTCTTTTGCTTTTCTTCTTGGGTTGATATGCACATGTCTGTCCAAAGCATGTTCATCTTTGGTACACAGAACCTGTTCCCTTCCTCAGCGGAATGATGGCTGGACATTCCCATCTTGTTTGTACTTGCGTATAATTGTATGTGCAGATGAACGAGGCACCTTCAGGTATGTGGAAATTGCACCCAAGGATGAACCAGACTTCTGCAAGTCCATAATTCTCTTCCTGAGATCCTGGTTGATTTCTTTTGACTTTCCCATCATGCTACACAAAGAAGCAGTGTGTTTCAGGTGTATATGAATATACATCCACAGATGTGTCTCTAATTAACTCAGATGTTGCCAATAAACCAGAAATAATAAATCAGACGCTTCCAAAGACATGACATCATCATATGGGTTGTCCCATATTGTTTAAAGTAAGGAAGGACCCCGGCACACAGTACAAGAGAAATTGGACAATCCAGGTATGGTATGCTTGGATGATTTTTATTTTCACAATTAAACGGTACTGCCCGACGTGTCGGCTCGCACAAGAGCCTTCATCAGGGACAGATAAGTACTGGGACATGCATGATACAAAAAAGAAAAAACAAGAAATGATTTACAATTACATCATGACAAGGCATCAAGTGTCAAAAAATGAGAAAACAACATATTACCTATTGGGGAGATGTGAAAGGAAGGGGAAGGTGTCGCAATGTGAATGTTAAGAAGTGGTGAGGATATATACAGCCGTATAAGATGTGAGTAGAATAAGAGAATTGTAAATTAAGAAAGGAAGGGGAGAGGAAAGATGGGGAAAGAAAAGGAAGAGAGGAAAAAAAGGGGGGAAAGGAGGGGGAAGAAACGGAAGAAGAGAAAGAAGGAAGGGAGAACAGGAAGGCTCAAGGGAAAAAATGAGCAAGAGGGGAAAGGGGAGGGATCTGAGAGACATACCCGTATTTATGAAGTTCAGGGAAAAGTTCCTAGTAGCACCTTGGAGGCCAGAAAGTTAAAGTGAAGTCTGAGAAAGGAAAGAGATATATAATATACAGAGGACTATAGCTGGTAAGGGCGGAAAAATGTCAATAAGGATAGAGCATGGTATAACTTACATGTGAGTAGTCAAGGAGAACACTTTGGAATGGAAGAATATATGTTACTGTGAAAAAAGGGGAGAGGGAGGAGGAGAAGTGATAGTTCATGAGGAATAGGTAATTGGAATAAAGAGCTGATATAATAGCAAAGAGAACAGGGCATAAATATTGGATACATACCAGTAGAATACTGTCATATAGTGTAGATAGGGCTCACATAGGTAGATGAAGAGATGGATAGATGCTGCTTTATGAATAACAAAGGTGATAATCTGTGATGATGTGGTGGAGAAATTGAAACATAGATAGGTCTGTTATAAGGGATAAATACCAATAAGTGGCGACCTGAGTATATGTAGTATGATAACCAATCATACGTGGTATGTTAGGTAAACCACACAATGCGTGAGGACTTGTTGTACTGGAATAGAGAAATAGCCTAAGTAAGAGGATGTGTGACTAATGTTGGGAAAAGGGAAAAAGAAGAACATACCTAATGGTGAGAGCACCAGAGAAATGCCTGCAATAACATAAGGACATTGTGTTATAAAAACGGCAAGACCAGAAGCAGAGCTTGTAGTGTAGCAGCAGGAAGACATCTTACCTATCGCAGCATAGTGGAGGTGAATATGTGGAGGGAGCCCAGGGACAGGGTAGAGAGAGGGACTATATATACTGGCCGGATGTAAACCATTGGTGGCAGCGGAGGATACACTATGCTGCGATAGGTAAGATGTCTTCCTGCTGCTACACTACGAGCTCTGCTTCTGGTCTTGCCGTTTTTATAAAGGTGCAGGAGAAAGGTGGAAACCACCAACCTGTTAAGGGAGAAGCTGCAGCCGGCTGCAGGCACTGTTCATCACCTCGTTTGGTTTACCAGAGACTCCAGTGTACTGTGTCATAGTGAGTACACCAGTGCCTTCGGGCCGCGCACCGCGCCGTACCACACCAGCACCCAGCACGCGCCCATCTCCATCGCCTCAGCACCTTCCCTCGGGCCCCCGGGACCATCACTCCCCTACTCACAGAGGGGTCAACACCAAGCTGCGCAACACCGTCCCCGGGAGGCCTAGTCAATGGCAGTGGTGGTGTCCATCCCTTCACCACAACCCGTGAGCGGCGTCACAAACTTAAATCCCCTACCAACCACCGCGGCCCCAGCCGTGGAACTCCCCACCGAAGTCCCCACGTGTAGCGCCAACCCCCTTGCAGAGCGACGTGACCCCCTGGTCCGTGAGGAGCTCGAGCCACCCACCGTACGAGCACGGATCCGAGCGGCTCGGCGGCCGGCCGAGCTCGCGGGGCGGTACAATTACAGGCAATGAAAACATTACATGTGCCTGAAAATGGAATAAATTAAAAACATAAGCTCAAGGCGCAAAAAATAAACTATCACTGGGTCCCAGATCCTGAAAAATAAGAACGCTACGGGTCTCAGAAAATTGCAACAAAAGCGCAATTCTTTTTTTGAACAAACTTCTGAATTTTTTTAACCATTTAGATAAAAACTAATATTATACATGTTTGGTATCTACAAATGTGTACTGACCTAGGGAATAATACTGCTAGATCAGATTTCCTATATAGTTAACAAGTGGAAGGAGAAAAAAAAAACACCACACACCATTGTGGAATTTCCCTTTTCTTCGGCGCTCTATTGGGAGACCCAGACGATTGGGTGTATAGCACTGCCTCCGGAGGCCACACAAAGCAATTACACTAAAAAGTGTAAGGCCCCTCCCCTTCTGGCTATACACCCCCAGTGGGATCACTGGCTCACCAGTTTTCTGCTTTGTGCGAAGGAGGTCAGACATCCACGCATAGCTCCACTGTTTGTAGTCAGCAGTAGCTGCTGGCTCTATCGGATGGAAGAAAAGAGGGCCCATATAGGGCCCCCAGCATGCTCCCTTCTCACCCGTGATGGTGCTTGTAAGGTTGAGGTACCTATTGCTGGTACGGAGGCTGGAGCCCACATGCTGTTTTCCTTCCACATCCCCCTGAGGGGCTCTGTGGAAGTGGGATCCTGCCGGCCCCCAAGCCCTGGGGCCGGGCTCCATCCACAGACCCATAGAACCTGCTGGATTGGGAGCGGGAGTGCCGTTCAGGGACATGGCCCTGCAACTTCAGGTACTCTGTGTCCCCGGCAGGCACGGACACTCTCAGGGCTTGCTGAGCGTTATAGTGCGCCGGGGACAGTGGCGCTGTACGCTGGGGGTTAGGTCACTGCAGCTTTGCTGAGTGACGATTGTATGTTGGGAACTACTGCGCCGACCGCTCCTGGAGCAGCGGCGCAGCTGCGACTTGTAGTGCGCCGGGGGCTTGGCGCCGACCGCGCTTGTACGGCGGCGGCGTTTTTAACTTTAGCCCCCGGCTTCTGCGGCCTAGCGCCGCTTCGTTCCCGCCCCCACCCTGTCAATCAGGGTAGGGGAGAGACGCTGCTCAATGGCTGCGCCGAGGGCTGGAGCCTTATTTACATGCTCCAGCCCTCTCACTAGGCACAAGGGGAAGCAGACTTCCCGCTCTTCGTCGGTGTACGCCCAGGGCCCGCCCCCCCTCTCCACAAGGACGCCGGCAGCCATTACACATGCGATCTGGCTGGAAGGAGGCAGCAGGCTCTGGGAGACCCAGACTAGAGGGATTTCTGGCGACCACACACCGCTCCTAAGCGGGTGGTAAGCTGCACAGTAGTGCAGGCCCCACTAGTGCCTCAGTGATATATTAGTGTACTTCTTTATTGGTACCATATATATATATATATATATATATATTTATATAGTGCACTGTAAGGTCGCTTCTGTCTGGACACTCTGTACTGCTCTGAGGACGCAGCAACATGTCATCCGCAAAACGCAAGGCTGCCAAGGCACGGGCTGTGTACACTGTTTGTACTGCATGTGGGGCTAATCTATCAGCAGGCTCCAATGATTCACATTGTGTGCAATGTTCAGTCCCAGTGGCACTTCGCCAGCCAGAGCCTATTGTGGTGGTAGCCCAGGCAGAGACGCCTGTGAACCCTGCCCCGGTGACGGGGACAGACTTTGCAGTGTTTGCTGATAAAATGTCTGAGGCTATGACAAGGATCCTGGAGACCTTGCAGGCCAGGCCAGTTCCTCAGACTATGGACACCGCTGTGGCTATGCTCACTGGTCCCCCTCAGTTGGAACTAATCCGTACTTCAAGGGGGTCTCAAGCATCACAGGCTGAAGTCTCTGACTCAGATGACAGTCCCAGGCAGCCTAAGCGTGCTCGCTGGGAAAGACCCTCGACGTCATCACACTGCTCAGGGTCTCAGCGAGAAGAGTCTCTCTGTGATGAGACTGAGGACGGTGATCAGGAGTCTAATCCTGAGGCCCCTCTCAATCTGGATGCCCCTGATGGTGACGCCATGGTTAATGACCTTATATCGGCGATTAATAGACTGTTGGATATTTCCCCCCCAGCCCCTTCTGCAGAGGAGGCAGCTGCACAGCAGGAGAAGTTCCATTTCCTGTATCCCAAGCGTAAATTAAGTGCTTTTTTGGACCACTCTGACTTCAGAGAATCAATCCAAAAGCACGACGCTCATCCAGACAAGCGTTTCTCTAAACGTTCTAAGGATACCCGTTATCCTTTTCCCCCTGAAGTGGCCAAACGCTGGACCCAGTGCCCAAAGGTGGATCCCCCAATTTCCAAGCTGGCGGCTAGATCCATAGTCGCAGTAGAAGATGGCGCTTCACTTAAAGATGCCAATGACAGACAGATGGACCTTTGGTTGAAATCTGTCTATGAAGCTATCGGCGCGTCGTTTGCTCCAGCATTCGCGGCCGTGTGGGCACTACAGGCTATTTCAGCGGGTTTAGCACAGGTGGATGCTATCATGCATCCAGCAGTACCACAGGTGGCGTCCCTAACTTCGCAAATGTCTGCGTTTGCGACCTATGCTATCAATGCTGTCCTAGAGTCTACGAGCCGTACCTCTATGGCGGCCGCCAATTCTGTGGTTTTGCGCAGAGCCTTATGGTTAAAGGACTGGAAAGCAGATGCTGGTTCCAAAAAATGCTTAACCAGCTTGCCATTATCTAGAGACAGACTGTTTGGTGAGCCATTGGCTGAAATCATAAAACAGTCCAAGGGTAAGGACTCTTCCTTGCCACAGCCCAGAGCAAGTAAACCTCAACAGAAAAAGTGGCAGTCGAGGTTTCGGTCCTTTCGAGGCTCGGGCAAGCCCCAATTCTCCTCGTCCAAAGGGACTCAGAAAGGACAAGGGAGCTCAGATTCCTGGCGGGCTCACTCACGCCCCAGGAAAGCAAATGGAGGAACCGCTTCCAAGGCGGCTACCTCATGACTTTCGGCCTCCTCCCTCCGCATCCTCGGTCGGTGGCAGGCTCTCCCGCTTTTGCGACATTTGGCTGTCACAGGTCAAGGACCGGTGGGTAACAGACATTTTGTCTCGCGGGTACAGAATCGAGTTCAGTTCTCGGCCTCCACTTCGGTTCTTCAGAACCTCCCCACACCCCAACCGAGCAGATGCCCTGCTGCAGGCGGTGGACTCTCTAAGAGCAGAAGGAGTCGTGATCCCTGTCCCCCCTCTGGAACGGGGCCGAGGATTTTACTCCAACCTCTTTGTGGTTCCAAAAAAGGACGGCTCCTTCCGTCCCGTTCTGGACCTAAAACTGCTCAACAAGCATGTGAACGCCAGGCGGTTCTGGATGGAATCCCTCCGCTCAGTCATTGCCTCAATGTCCCAAGGAGATTTCCTAGCGTCAATAGACATCAAGGATGCTTATCTTCACGTGCCGATTGCTACGGAGCACCAACGCTTTCTGCGCTTCGTGATAGGAGACGAACATCTTCAGTTCGTGGCTCTGCCATTTGGTCTGGCGACAGCCCCCCGGGTGTTCACCAAGATCATGGCAGCAGTGGTAGCAGTCTTGCACTCTCACGGACACTCTGTGATCCCTTACTTGGACGATCTATTGGTCAAGGCACCCTCTCAGGAGGCATGCCAACTCAGCCTGAATTTTGCACTGGAGACTCTCCAGGCGTTCGGGTGGATCATCAACTTCCCAAAGTCAAATCTGTCACCGACCCAATCACTAACGTATCTTGGCATGGAGTTTCATACTCTCTCAGCGATAGTGAAGCTTCCGCTGAGCAAGCAGAGGTCACAACAGACGGGGGTGCAGGCTCTCCTTCAGAGTCAGTCGCACTCCTTAAGACGCCTCATGCACTTCCTCGGGAAGATGGTGGCGGCAATGGAGGCGGTTCCGTTTGCGCAGTTTCATCTGCGTCCACTTCAATGGGACATTCTCCGCCAATGGGACGGGAAGTCAAAATCCCTGGACAGGACAGTCTTCCTTTCCCAGACGGCCAAGGACTCTCTGCAGTGGTGGCTTCTTCCCACCTCCTTATCACAGGGAAGATCCTTCCTACCACCGTCCTGGGCGGTGGTCACGACAGACGCGAGTCTGTCAGGGTGGGGAGCAGTGTTTCTTCACCACAGGGCTCAGGGTACGTGGACTCAGCAGGAGTCCAGCATTCAGATCAATGTTCTGGAAATCAGAGCGGTGTTTCTTGCCCTGCTAGCCTTCCAGCAGTGGCTGGAAGGGAAGCAGATCCGAATTCAATCGGACAACTCCACAGCGGTGGCATACATCAATCACCAGGGCGGGACTCGCAGTCGGCAAGCCTTCCAGGAAGTCCGGCGCATTATGATGTGGGTGGAAGCCATGGCCTCCACCATATCCGCAGTTCACATCCCCGGCGTAGAAAACTGGGAAGCAGACTTCCTCAGTCGCCAGGGCATGGACGCAGGGGAATGGTCCCTTCACCCGGACGTGTTTCAGGAAATCTGTCGCCGATGGGGAAGGCCGGACGTCGATCTAATGGCGTCTCGGCACAACAACAAGGTCCCAACCTTCATGGCACGGTCTCGCGATCAAAGAGCTCTAGCAGCAGACGCCCTAGTGCAAGATTGGTCGCAGTTCCGGCTCCCTTATGTGTTTCCACCTCTGGCACTCTTGCCCAGAGTGCTACGCAAGATCAGATCCGACTGCAGCCGCGTCATACTCGTCGCTCCAGACTGGCCGAGGAGGGCGTGGTATCCGGATCTGTGGCATCTCACGGTCGGCCAACCGTGGGCGCTGCCAGACCGACCAGACTTACTGTCCCAAGGGCCGTTTTTCCATCGGAATTCTGCGGCCCTCAACCTGACTGCGTGGCCATTGAGTCCTGGATCCTAGAGTCTTCAGGCTTATCCCAAGGGGTCGTTGCCACCATGAGACAGGCTAGGAAGCCCACGCCTGCTAAGATCTACCACAGAACGTGGAGGATATTCTTATCCTGGTGCTCTGCTCAGGGAGTGTCTCCCTGGCCATTTGCATTACCTATCCTTCTTTCTTTCCTCCAATCTGGGTTAGAAAAAGGTTTGTCGCTCGGCTCCCTTAAAGGGCAAGTCTCGGCGCTATCTGTCTTTTTTCAGAAGCGTCTAGCTCGACTTTCCAAGGTGCGCACGTTCCTGCAGGGGGTTTGTCATATCGTACCCCCGTACAAGCGACCGTTAGATCCATGGGATCTGAACAGGGTACTAGTTGCCCTCCAGAAGCCGCCCTTCGAGCCTCTGAGGGAGGTTTCACTTTCTAGGCTATCACAGAAAGTGGCTTTTCTGGTAGCGATCACATCTCTTCGGAGAGTGTCTGAGCTGGCAGCGCTGTCATCCAAGGCTCCCTTCCTGGTCTTCCACCAGGACAAGGTAGTGCTGCGCCCCATTCAGGAGTTTCTCCCGAAGGTGGTATCCTCTTTTCATCTTAATCAGGATATCTCTTTGCCTTCGTTTTGTCCTCATGCAGTTCATCGGTATGAGAAGGATTTACATTTGTTAGATCTGGTGAGAGCACTCAGAATCTACATTTCCCGCACAGCGCCCCTGCGCCGTTCGGATGCACTCTTTGTCCTTGTCGCTGGTAAGCGCAAGGGGTCGCAGGCTTCTAAGGCCACCCTGGCTCGATGGATCAAAGAACCAATTCTTGAAGCCTACCGTTCTGCGGGGCTTCAGGTTCCGTCAGGGCTAAAGGCCCATTCTACCAGAGCCGTGGGTGCGTCCTGGGCATTGCGACACCAGGCTACGGCTCAACAGGTGTGCCAGGCAGCTACCTGGTCGAGTCTGCACACTTTCACCAAACATTATCAGGTGCATACCTATGCTTCGGCGGACGCCAGCCTAGGTAGAAAAGTCCTGCAGGCGGCAGTTGCCTCCCCGTAGGGGAGGGCTGTCTTGCAGCTCTAACATGAGGTATTTCTTTACCCACCCAGGGACAGCTTTTGGACGTCCCAATCGTCTGGGTCTCCCAATAGAGCGCCGAAGAAGAAGGGAATTTTGTTACTTACCGTAAATTCCTTTTCTTCTAGCTCTTATTGGGAGACCCAGCACCCGCCCTGTTGTCCTTCGGGATTTTTGGTTTGTTTGCGGGTACACATGTTGTTCATGTTGAACGGTTTTCAGTTCTCCGATGTTTCTCGGAGTGAATTTGTTTAAACCAGTTATTGGCTTTCCTCCTTCTTGCTTTTGCACTAAAACTGGTGAGCCAGTGATCCCACTGGGGGTGTATAGCCAGAAGGGGAGGGGCCTTAAACTTTTTAGTGTAATTGCTTTGTGTGGCCTCCGGAGGCAGTGCTATACACCCAATCGTCTGGGTCTCCCAATAAGAGCTAGAAGAAAAGGAATTTACGGTAAGTAACAAAATTCCCTTCTTTTCACAATTTCTCCACATTTGGGATTTTTTTTCCTGTTTTCCAGTACACTACATGGTAAAATAAATGAGGTCATTCAAAAGTACAAACTGTTCCGCAAAAAAATAAGCCCTTCTATGGCAATACTGATGGGGAAAAAAAATAAAGTTATGGCTCTCAGAAGGTGAGAAAAAAACAAAAATGAAAAATCGCCCGGGGGTGAAGGGATTAAAATCCCCACTTCTCATAAAGCAATCAACATTCCTCATTCTCCCCCATATAGTAATTGTCACCCATCCTGGGCCCTTCCAATAATGCCCCCTCCTCTCCTGGGCACCCTCATAATAATGTCCTCCCACTCCGTCCTGGGCTCCTTCCTCTCCTGGGCACCCTCTTATAATAATACCCCCCCAACCCCATACTGGGCCCCTTTCTATAATAATGCCCCATCCTCTCCTGGGCACCCACTGATAATAATGTCCCCCCACTCCGTCCTGGGCCCCTTCCTCTCCTGGACACCCTCTTATAATAATGTCCCCCACCCTATAATAGTGCCCCCTACTCTCATGGATACTCTTATAATAATGCCTCCCCGAATCCCGTCCTGGGCACCCTCTTATAATATTGCCCCCCCCACACTCCATCTTGGGCCCCTTCATATAATAATGCCCTCTCCTGGGCACCCTCTTAAAATACCCTCCCCCCCTCCTGTCCTGGGCCCCCACTTATAATAATGCCCTTCCACCCCATACTTGCCCCCTTCCGATAATAAAGCCACTCTTCTGTCCTGGGCCACTTCCAGTAATTATGTTGCTGGTTCTGCTGCTCTCCTCCAACACATTTCATTTGGGAGAACAGAGTTTGATGAAGAACAATTTTTATAAGTGCCATCTTGCTCACCTTTCTGTGTGCAGCCTCATAGCTCATAAAATGGCCATCAGAACTAAACCTCCCTCCAGTCCCTTATATATAAATTGTAAGGCCGTGTCTTTAGCGGTGTCCGCCTATCCCAATTTTGCTTTGGATTTTCTGTGCTCTCTTTAACCCCTTCACCACCCGCCGGTTTTCCATTTTTTTTCTCCTCCTCTACTTCCAAGAGCCATAACTTTTTGTATTTTTTTGTCAATATAGCTATATGAGGGCTTGGTTTTTTTTGCGGGACGAATTGCACTTTTGAGTAACACCATTCTGCCCATGTTGTATTGGAAGACTGAAAAAAAATCCAAGTGCGGTGAAATTGCAAAAAAAAAAAAAGTGCAATTGCACAATTGCTTTTCGGTGTTTTTTTTTTAACTTACAGTGTTCACTTTATGTTATAATTGACCTGACAGTATGATTCCCTAGGTGAGCACGAGTTCGTAGATAACAAACATGTATAGTTCTACTTTTATCTGAGTGGTGGGGGGGGAGGGTTGCGCCATTTTTCATGACTTGTAGCATTCTCATTTTTCGGGATCTGGTCCTCAACAACCACTTATTTCTTGTGTCTTGAACTAACGTTATTAATTATTCTATTTTTGGGTAGATGCGAAGTTTTGATCGCCTGTAATTGCATTTTAATGAAATGTTGTAGAGACCAAAAAACATACTTTTGGTGTTTGGAATTTTTTTTCTCCCTGTGCTCTTTACCGATCAGATTAATTGATTTTATATTTTGATAGATTGGGCATTTCTGAACGCAGCAATAGCAAATATGTGTATATTTTTTGTGTAAAGCAGATTTTATTCAAATAAAGAACAGGTTTACAAGTTATAGGATAGGCAACATATGATATAGAGTAGAATAACTCAAATCTTGGAGGTAATAAGTAATACAACACTTTTCTACTTGCATAATAATTCCTTTGATTACACACTTCAGGTCAGACCATCATCACCCATGTAATAGCTTTGTTTTGGAGATGATGCCCACTGGGTGACCAATAATCCACCCCCCATGCAAAAATGTATGCAGCCTCGTTTAGAAAGGGGAGGCAAAGTAGATGCACAAAGTCTCTGAGATGGCAATCCGGGCTAACTATGTAAACATAACATAAAATGTACAAGGAGGAAAGAAAGATGAGAAAAGAAGAAATGTAGGGGGGAGAGGAAAAAGAAAAGAAGGACCAAGATGATGTCTCGTCTGGGTCGTGTGCAGCCCCAGGCACTTTTGTTTTATGGAATGGACAATCACAGAGGTCTCATGCCCCCAACTGAGGCTTGAAGCCATATTACCAGGTCTGGTGTCTCTCTGTACATAATCCACGGCACCCACAGCCCACAGCCTGAACACTCGCTCCCCCGAGTCCGACGCCTGGCCGACCAGCTCCTCCATCCTATAGATCTGGTTAATCTCGGCCACCAGTTCAGCCCGCCAGGGCACTTTGTTCTGCCTCCAGTACCTTGGGATTAATCTCCTTGCCCCCGTCAAAAAATGCCTTAACAGACTTCTCTTGAAGTTGGCGATCGAGATATTGCTTAAGGATAGATAAGCCAGTACCGGCGTCGGCTCAAACCTAGTGGATGACACTTTATTCAGAAGGGCAAACACGTCTATCCAAAAATATTGTAGGAGAGGACAAGACCACCACATGTGGATGTATGAGCCTCTATCGTTTGCGCATCTCCAGCATTCTTCAGAGACAGATGGGAACATGGAATGAATTCTGGAGGGGCAGTGATACCACCTAGAAACTATTTTGTAGCCCCGCTCCTGTGACGCTACATCCAGCGACGACTTGTGGGTAAAGGGTAATATTTTTGAGCGTTCTTCACGCGTGAGGGGTCTCCCCAAATCCACCTCCCATTTTAAGAAGAAAGGGACATCATCTTCCTGTCCAGACAACTCAATCTGGAACATTTTGTACAGCAGGGCAATGGTGTTTTCCATAGGCTCTCCCCCCAGACACAGAGACTCAAAGGGCATCAAGGGCCTATAAAAGTTTGTTTGTGGTGAAAGGGAGTTAATAAAACTCTTCAATTGCTCAGAACCAAGCCAAGCTCCTGCGGGACTGCGGTAGTCAGGAAAGAAAGAATGAAGGGGCCTCATACCCACATTGGACACTAGATCCCTCATTATGGACACCATACCTCTGGACATGTGAAGAAATACGTTGCCTGTTAAATCTGTCGTGAGTAGAGAATTATTGTGTAAAGATGTCAGTGGTCCAGGTATAGTGGAAATGCCCATTGCCTATGGGACTGCTGGAAATCGCCAATAAAGAGCTCAGATATCTTCACCAGTGCCATAGACAATGAGTGGAGCAGGGGTGTGCATGTTCAGCCTTAATTGCTTTGTCTGGGTTTTCCAAAGCATTGTCCACTAACCTTTGGACTTTCCACTATTAGTAAGTGGTTTCCTATTTTGTTGATAGGGTATAATTATAAATTCCTTGGGAATCCACTTTAATAAGGTTTTCTACTTTCAGAGCACCCCCACTTACCCAGATGCAGAGGTTTTTACAACCACTAGCTTTTTACTCACCCTCCCCTGGTCCAGCACTGAATCTCTGCCGCTGGCTGCTGTTGTCTGCAGTGAGAAAAGATGCTGAGCTCACTGACTGGTTGTCAACGTGTCATTAACGCTGCAAACAAAAACGGCAGAGTCCGTGCTGGACCCAGGGAGAGTGAGTAGAGCACGGTTTATTGTTTTAAAGAGAAACCGCACCAGCAGACATGGAATTTTGAAACATTTAGTGCCATAATATAAGCTGTTTTCTAATATACTAGGCTGTAAAAATGTTCTACCGTTTCCCCATCTACCCTAACTGCTTCTTTGTTTTTTTTCTTACCTAATTTTTTGTCTGAATACTGCAGTGCATGCTGGGATACTCAAAGCATTGGGGGGAGCAGTGTCAGTGTCACTTCCACAGCGTCTGCCCCTCCCTGAAACAATGATTTACCAGTGACACTTGTTTCATGTGCAGCGCTGTCACTGCTGTCTCCCTGGGTGTTTTCCTAGTGCAGCGTCTCCCCCAGTGTCCTGAGCAATGAGAAGTGTCATTATACCCAGCGATACAGGACATCAGCGTCGCCCCACAGGTGACGCCACTGGTGTCTGCCAGTCTGGACGCTTAGCTCCTCGCACTGGGAAGAAAAAGCACAATGAAGGCCGCATAATGGCGGGCAGACAACAGCACATAGGGGTGTGACAATGCACTAGGAAGACAGCGCACGGGGGAAGGAGGCACATGGGGATAAATGATTGCATAAGGAAAACTGCACACGGTGGGGTTGGGGGCAACACTGCACTAGTAAGACAATCAGGGGCACAGAAGTCACTGCTGACACTTTATTCCAGGGAAGAGTGTGGTGGAAGTGTGGCACCCCTGAGGTTCAGGTCGCCACAGGGTACTGCACCTCAAGTGAGGTGTTGTATCTATCTCAAGTAAGGGGGTGGTCATAACGGTTATGGGACTTCCCGATCACTGAAGCCAGCCACCTGGGGGGTGGGTTCCACTGGTGGTAGAGGAAGGCGCAACACACTCACACAGTTGAGTCCAGACCATAGTTATGGCAAGATCTCTCTGGAAAACTTGGATTTTACTGGGCTCTGAGCGTTGGAGCAGGAGCTCAGCAGGGGTACCTAACTGCTGAGGGGGACACCCTAGAAATAGGACACTCACTCTCTCCTTCTCCTTTCACAATGCCAGTGATCACCCATGACCGGATCTGGGATTAACCTGAGCCCATCATGGCAGTGACCAGTGTGACCAGGCTGGCAGCTGAAGTTGTGAGTAAACTACACCCTGAACCAGCAGAGATTGTGTTGGCTCAACCTTTCCAGCGCCACTGCCCTGCGCTTAGGTGCCAACGGCCAATAAAAGCCTCATCATCCACCAGGGACCCGCTTCATCATCCTGCCTGCCATAGCACGTGCCACGACGAGGAACCCAGCAGTGACAGCTATTCGCCTGACCAACGTGCGGAGCCGCCGCCCAACCTACACCGCACCTACTGTCTCCTCCCCAAAATCCTATAGAATGTAAGCCCGCAAGGGCAGGGTCCTTTTCCCTTTGTACTAGTCTGTCTACTGTAACTTGTATATGTGTTCTGTATGTAACCCCTTCTCATGTACAGTACCATGGAATCAATGGTGCTCTATAAATAAATAATAATAATAATAATAAATAAAAATCCCTGGTGCGGTTTGTGGAACACCTGACGCGAAGCGGCTGCAACAGGCACCACGAATGGACTGTGTTATAAAGAGACTGAAAATTAAGATGGCGGACGACAGCGTGGACCCCAAGATGGTGACGAGTGACCAGAGGGAGAGAGACCCTGCCCATCGTGGGAGGCGACAGCGCTCAATGGTGCGAAAACATACTCGGTCCGGAGGAGTGGCAGCCATAAAGAGCGGAGGCACTGAAGATGAGGTCCGTCCTGGAGCAGAATGCACCCAGGTGAGAGGGGTGTGGTCACCGAAGAAACGCCTACTGGTGAGTGACCTCCAGTGTCAGCGAGGGGCGTGGCTATGGGCGCGGCTGGCGAGATGGACAAGTGACGCAGCAGGCCACTGGCACCAGAAGAGGCGGGCCCCAGGACACAAAACGTGTGTCACTAAGTCGGCTGGCGCCATTTTGTGAGATGTCAAGGAGAAAGAAAGTTGTGTGAGGAAGATACGGAGAATTCCTGAGACCCACGAGAGCTGCCGGGGATTATCCAGCTGATGACTCCAGGAGCAGTTGGTGAGCAAAACTCCGGCAGATTCATGAGCGGAGTCACTCATCTATGTCAGCTGGGGTGCCACTGCGCACCCCGCCCTGGGTCTTGTCCGCACTGAACTAAAAATACACTGCTGGGCCAGGCTGACGATGGCGGAACCGGAAGATGTGGAAGCAGCCCCTGCGGCCGGTTGAGCCCCGGAGAAAAAGACAGAGGCCCCAGCAGATGATCCAGACATGCCAGCCCTGGAAGAAATGGAGCTGAAGTCGGAGGAGGAGTCAGGCCTTGAAGAGGTAGGACCGATTGTGCCCTGGTTCCGACCTGGTGCCGCACCGTTGGAGGCCTCCGCTCCCAAATACTGCAGGGGGAGAGACATGCTGCTGAGACCCATGAGCCACGTACCTGGCAGTGAGCCCTGACGCGAGCAGGTGCCAGCAGCAGCCCTGCCCCCAAGTGACTGGGTGACAGCTTGGACCCTGCAGGATTAGGAGGCAGTTGTGAGGGAGAGAATGCAGGCGGATGCATTGGCTCGGGACTGGAAGGACGGTCCTAAAAGGCACAAATTCGATTGCCAATGCTCCTCAGGCTGGGAAGTCACTTTCAACTAGGACCAAAGGCTACGGCTTTATCGAGGAGGAGTATACCTGTCACCAGGTCTACGTCAACCGGGCCATGGTGACCAGGCCGTCTCTCCTTTCCTGGCTGCGGACCCTCTATGTGGGAGAGAGGGTCACCTTTATAAAGCTGCAATGCCGAAAGGGATGGTGCATGGTCGGGGTGACACAGCCTGCGGAGGCCGAGGCGGAGCGCATGGAGAAACGACAGAGAGCAGTAGCTGCTGAGCCAACTAGATCAGCGGCTCCGGCGGGCCTGAGAGAACAGAGGGAGCACCAGACAACCCAATGACCGGCGCGGAAACAGGCAGAACATCCGCCATCCCTTGCAGTGGCTGCAGCAGCCCCCTCGGTGATCATCACCGGAGACAAAGTCTACCAAATGTACTTGGAGAGGACCCCGGGGGAAGCAGGAGCACCCGGATGGAGCCGACCGGATGAGAAACCCATGGATATGGCGACGCCCGATGTCCCCAAATACAATTGATGCATGTAAAAAGAGGTTGACCTCAGAAAAGAAGAAGGCTGGAAGTGGCTGAGGACAATTGAAAAATTGCCAGTTTGTGGACGGGGAGGCCAGTTCCCGACTGCCCTCCTGTGAGAAAAAGTTAAAGGGGTTGTCCGACATAACAAAAATGTTTGAGTTTAAGCTAATCTGTGCTGTATTGTCATATTAATCACCCCTACATTGTTATTTTTTGTTTTCTAACTTTTGTTCCTCTTGAATTATCTCTTTATTCTGTGCAGCTTCTTGTTTACATTCAGCTCCAGCAAACATGACCACTTCCTGTGCAAAACCTCCCAGTCACAGCTGGCACCGCCCGGCCTCAGTGTCCAGCCCCACCCCAGTGTCCAGCCGCACCCTCTGTCCGCCCCCTGCACACACATTCCCTGTCAGTATATTCTGCCCCAGCACTGACCTCTCATCACTACACGGCAGGACACTACAGGGCAGGACACTGCAGTGCAGCACATTACAGGACACTACAGGACACTACAGGGCAGCACATTACAGGACACTACAGGACAGGACACTACAGGGCAGCACATTACAGAACACTACAGGACAGGACACTACAGGGCACTACAGGGCAGGAGACAAAAGGGCAGCACATTACAGGACACTACAGGACAGGACACTACAGGGCAGGACACTACAGGACACTACAGGGCAGCACACTACAGGGCACTACAGGGCAGGACTCTACAGGGCAGATCACTACAGGGCAGCACATTCCAGGACACTACAGGACAGGACACTACAGGGCAGCACATTACAGGACACTACAGGGCAGCACACTACAGGGCACTACAGAGCAGCACATTACAGGACAGGACACTACAGGGCAGCACATTACAGTACACTACAGGGCAGCACATTACAGGACACTACAGGACAGATCACTACAGGGCAGCACATTACAGGACACTACAGGACAGGACACTACAGGGCAGCACATTACAGGACACTACAGGGCAGCACACTACAGGGCACTACAGGGCAGGACACTACAGGGCAGCACATTACAGGACACTACAGGACAGGACACTACAGGGCAGCACATTACAGGACACTACAGGGCAGCACAGTACAGGACACTACAGGACAGGACACTACAGGGCAGCACATTACAGGGCAGGACACTGCAGGGCAGCGCACTACAGGACACTACAGGACAGGACACTACAGGGCAGCACACTACACGGCAGATCACTACAGGACACTACAGGGCAGGACACTACAGGACACTACAGGGCAGGACACTACAGAGCACTACAGGGCAGGACACTACAGGACACTACAGGGCTGCGCACTACAGGGCAGCACACTACACGGCAGCGCACTGCACGGCAGCGCACTGCACGGCAGGGCACTACAGGGCAGGGCACTACAGGGCAGCGCACTACACTACAGCATTGCAAATAACAGCCCCACATCGGGCTCTGCACCCCACACCACATCGGGCTCTGCACCCCTCACCACATCAGGCTCTGCACCGCATACACACACATCGGGCTGTGCACCGCATACACAAACATACATACACACACACACACACACATCGGGCTGTGCACCGCATACACACACACACACACACACACACCACCCCATAGGGAGTACATACTCACCCGTCATCGGTCCCCGCCGCTCCTGCACGTTCGCGCGCTGTCTGTGCTCTAGACATATCAGCACAGTGGTGACTTCACCGCTGTGCTGAAGAGAGTTCAGACAGCGTGCAAGATGAGAAGCAGTGCTGCGCTGCTTCTCATCAGCACTTTCAAATGTACCGGCATCTGTGATCTGTGATGCCGGTATATTTGAATGTGTGATCCTGAGCAGGGGGGCCGGTGCTGGAGCTGACACCATGGCAGCTGCCGCCAGGCCCCGCCGCCAGGTCACGGACCCCCACAGCAGTGCAGGGGGAGGTGCGGGGGAATGTGTGGGAGGGTGCAGGGAAGGGGGGCGGGGCTCATCGCACTGTACAGCCCAGCAAGGAGGCGACATGCTGTTTCCACATTTGCATGTCAACATGGCCCTGCCCATGTAGACATGAAATGACCGGAAGCAGCAAAATCGCGGCAGGAGCGGTCACATGACCGCTCTGAGCCGGGGGAGAGGGGCTGACAGCAGGGCAGGTAAGTGGTCTCTATCTACTTACCTGCCCCAATGTAGCCCCATAGGGAAATAATAAAAAAAAAGCAAATTAAGCCGGATAACCCCTTTAAAGGCCATGAGCCTCTGTTGGGCTGAGATGTTGCCCTGTGTGAGCCAAGGGATAATATGATAACCCTCGCGGCCGGACAAGGCCAGGTTTTTGCTTTTGATTATTGTGGAGGGATGTTGTAATACCCCTCGTGGTCTGAACTGTGTGTTTTTTTGTTTCCCCCCAATCCAAGCTCGGCACATGTTGCGCCCCCCTGCTGGATTTGGGAACTCTGCCAGCCCTTGGGGCAGGAGGAAGACTGTGACTTCGGCCCAGGAGTCCCTTGCAGCTCTCATGGACTTGGCCCATTTTGCCCCTGTGGACTAATCATGTCCTGTTTATGGACGTTGCCCCCTGGACTTAGTCCTGTCCTGTTTCAGGACAAAGTCCATGGGGGGAAAAGTCCATGGCCCCTGAGAGACTGAGCCCTATCCTGTGCAGCATGGAGGAGGGAAAAGTGAAACGGATGACCCGATGTGCTGGCCAGGTCAGGAAACAGGACAGTGTTTTTCAGTTTGTGCCCCCAGAACTTTGTGGATGAATTTTTCTTAAAGAAATATGCCCCCCACTTTGCAGTTGGTGGGAGATAATGACAAAACAATTTTGTGGGTAATCAAAGTCCCAAACAAAGAGACTGCTTCCTTGGACTGAGTGGGGTACTGTTGTTGGCCACAGTCCTCATGTTTAAATCAAGAAATGTTTTGATACTGTTTTAAGTGTAGAATGTGTGCATGCTTTTATGTTTTTCAGATGCCCAGTTGGTCGGGAATGACCAAGGTTAAAGAGGGGAGGGATATAAGAGGGTTACCCATGGTCAGTACTCCCCTGAAGACATCGTGCGCTGCATTGCCAATGTATATTGTGTAAGTTTTATGTGAGTTGTGCCACAATTCTGTCGCTGTGACAAGGTGGCATTGGGCTCCCTATTTGCTAGGAGGGAGTCTTGCACAAGAGATGCAGGACTAGGAGTTTTGGTGTAGCAGGCCTCATAGCATAGGGGTTGGGAGTTCCCGAGTTAGTAAGGGTATGTGTGCAACTTGCGTTCTTGATTTGACAAAAAAAATTGCACCCTCTGGCAGACTTTGACAATTGCAAACACTGCGCTTGACAAAAAAAAATGCATCCAAAACGCAAGCATTTTGGATGCGTTTTTGACAGGGTGAGTTTTTTAAAGGAGAAATAAAATATGATAGATTAGGATAATTGATAGATAGAAGAGATAGAAAAAAATAAAAATAATAGTTAGATAGAAAGAATATATAGAATAGACAATAAGAAAGAATATATAGAATAGATAGAAAGAAATAACAGAATAGCTCGAAAGAGTGACAGCTAGCTTTTCCAGCTGTTTTTTTTATTTTTTGGGGTAAAAAAAATTGAATTGGGGCCCCCCTATTTTTCTTATCTAGCACAGGAACAGCAGAAGCTGCGGGCTGCAACCCTCAGCTGTGTGCTGTACCTTGGCTGGTTCTGAAAAATAGAGGAGATCCCACACTTTTTTTAGTGATTTTTTTTTTTCTTTTTAAAAAATGACATGCGGTCACCCCCATTTTTCTAAAACCAGCCAAGGTACAGCAGCCAATCTGGGGCTGATATTATTAGGGTGGGAAGGGCCATCGTTATTTGGCCCTTTCCAGCCTAACATTGCACCAATTCTGGCTGAAGGACTACAGCTATGACCGCAAATCACCTGATTGACGGCACCGCTGATCGTGCTGCTCACTTCAGTCACTCGGGTGATTTGCCGTCACGGGTGGAGGACTCCTGCTGTGACCGGAAATCACCTGAGTGACAGCACCGCTGATTGCGTAGCTCACTTCAGTCACTCGGGTGATATGCTGTCACAGATGGAGGACTCCAGCTGTGGCAGCAGCTAACCTGAGTGACGTCACTGCTGATAGCGCTACTCACTTCAGTTGCGGCCTGAACCTCACAGCGGGCAGTTTTGTTCTATGGCGCTCGCTGTGAGGGTCAGATTTAGCAGTGCTGGAAGCGTCGTGGGACCTTGTGTGGATTATGTCCGACCTGGTGGGAAGGTTGGAAGGTTAATAAAGTGATGAAAGAGAGTGCTTTTGTTGGTATATGCAACAGATGAGGACTTCTTTGTATATGTGTGACGGAGGACTTTATGCTGATCTAACGGTAGATGGCGATGTTGTGTAAAGTTTCCTTACTCACTGTATTGTAAAAAGTCTTTTCTTTTCTTCCTGGTTTCGTTTTTCACTTCCTGATGCAATGCTGTATGACTGTGCAAATCATTACCTCATGTTCTCTCAGAAGTAAAGAGCTTGTTATCCCATGTAATCTGCTCTGTGAACTTTGTTCTGCAACTGGGAAGCTAGAAGCTGTGCAACAGCTTTTTTGTCTTTTATTTGAAATAAAGGATTTTTCTGTGTTAGTGTTTATTTACTTTCACTTACAAATTAGTGATGAGGGGGAGTCTCATAGACGCCTGCCATGACTAATCTAGGACTTAGAGGCTTCCATGGGCTTCCATTAACTCCTTATTACCCGGATTGCCACCGCACCAGGGCAATCAGGATGATCTGGGTAAAGTGCTGGGACTGTCACATCTAACGGATGCGGCAATTCCGGTTGGCTGATATTTTTAGGCTAGGGGGCTCCCAATAACGTGGGTCTCCCAGCCTGAGAATACCATCCCTCATCTGTGAGGTTTTATCTTGGTTGGGTTTCAAAATGGAGAGGGACCACACGCCATTTATTGTTTGTTTGTTTTTTAATTATTTATTTATTTTACTATATGATATAGACCCGCCCACCGGCATCTGTGATTGGTTGTAGTCAGACAGCTGACACTCAGCATTTGGTTGCAGTCAGACGCGCCCCATCATAGGCGTCGGTGGGCGGGGAAGCAGTCAATATGAAATGAGCCTAATGAGCGGTCGGCACTTTCAGAAGCAGAGGAAAGGCGCTGCAGGAGTAGCGTGACACCTACGCCAGTAAATGGTGAGTATGAAGCGGAGAGAGACAGAGAGAGACAGAGAGAGAATGGAGAAAAGTTGGTGACCTGCGTTTTTGTTGACAAAAAATGCATACAAAATGCAACCAAAAAGCAGTGGAAACGCACAGCTAACATTTTGGTTGCATTTTGGACATACCTTATTCATTTCAATGGGTGACAAAACATGACCAAAACGCAAAAAGAATGAACATGCTGCTTTTTTTGGTCAAAGATTTTGAGAAATATATGTCAAAATAAACGCTGACAAAAAGAATGCAACGTGCAGATGGAAATTCTGATTTCTCATAGCCTTTGCTGGGGAAGCAAAACGCATGCAGTTTGTCAAATAACACAATGCAGTTTAAAACGCAACCAATACATAAGAAAATAATGCAACATGCGGACATAGCCTTAGTCAGATAGTGCCAGAGATGGTGTGAAGAAGCAGCTGAGTGGTGCAGCGGTAGAGAAACAGGCAGAAGCATTGGGCAGGAGGAAATCAGAAGCTGGTGAACTGAAGCATTATGTTACAGAGAGGTAGCCTGGAAGTAGAGCGTGAACTAGAATAGCGCCAAGAAGGATAAAGTGAATAGTGCGGTTATTGTAAGGACCTTAGGGGTACTTTGCACGCTGCGACATCGCTAGCTAATGATAGCGATGCCGAGCGCGATAGTACCCGCCCCCGTCGCACCTGTGATATGTAGTGCGAGCTGCCGTAACGAACATTATCGCTACGGCAGCTTTACACTCACATACCTGGTCGGCGACGTCGCTGTGACTGCCGAGGAAACCCTCCTTTAAGGGGGAGGTGCTTTAGGCGTCACAGCGACGTCACAAAGCGGCCGGCCAATCAAAGCGGAGGGGCAGAGATGAGCAGGATGTAAACATCCCGCCCACCTCCTTCCTTCCGCATAGCCGGTGGACGGCAGATGCAGGTAAGGAGATGTTTGTTGGTCCTGCAGCTTCACACACAGCGATGTGTGGCGCTGCAGGAATGACAAACAACATCTTACCTGCGGACGCACCGACATTATGGAAATGAACGACGTGACACAGATCAGCGATTTTTGACTGTTTCACGCTCGTTCATCTCCGCTCCTAGTATTTACACGTTGCGACGTCGCTACCGGATGTGCGTCACTTTTGTTTTGACCCCACCGATATCGCAGTAGCGTTGTCGCAACGTGCAAAGTACCTCTTAGTCTTCAGACAGTCACCGTCACTGCAGGATTGGGATCCTCGGATGCAACCCGGTAGAAGATAGCCTTTCAGAGAACAGTGAAGTGTAGAGAAGAAACTCTCATGCCGGTGAGACCCTGAGAACAGCCGTGATGGGGAGAGCCATGTTGAACTGTGAAACAATGCCTGTGAAATATGTGTGCCTCTCCTATGGGGAAGATTGGTGTTTCCAAGACACTGGTGACAGTAAAGACAAAGTGTTTTATAGCTGGCCCAAGTGTGGACTTTATTCTTATGGGAGTGAATCTGCAGCATGTTCCTTGGAGCAGCAGCAGCAGCGGACTGACAGCCCAGAAGTACCCGGTTACTCAGGTATCGCACCACAGCACCAACCCAAACACACACTGCAAACCCCTTTTCTGTAGCGTGTCAGGCGGGTGCTGGACTATGTCCCTCACCCCCGGCTACCAATCACAAGAGAATTGAGATAAGGCAGATGAGACTAGTCAGCAAGGAACGACTTGAGGAACCTGGAAATGGTGACAACATGCACAGTCACATCATCACTCACATACGGCCAGACTATCTATACAGACAACCCCTTTTACACAAATACATTGGTTGCTATTTATTGATTTCTTACCTCCTGTCTGCTCTCGCCATCTTTTCCGGCTTTTATTTTCTTCTTCATACCTAAAAATTAAAGTGGACATAGATATTGATGAGATACAATCTTTACATTCGGCCTCATTTACATTTCTGTTCCTGTTTTACGTCGCCCAACCTGAAGTTGCTGAGACACTGCAATATTGGATGGAAGGGCTCACGCCACCGGATTAGCTGGACGAGTGCTAGCGGATTTTTTATTGAATAGCACTCGGCCCAACGTTTTTCAGAGGGCCAGTGCTGAGGCCCAATTTGTTGTTTTACTGACAGAACCTCTTGGTGCCGGCTACAATTTGCCATTCAATCGGATAAGACTCATTCAGGTCTATGGTGCGAGGGACACATTGCCATCCGAGGGCGGTCAGATTTCTCCATCTTCTCCTCAGTGAGGTCATAAGCATCATTTACATCTGCTTTACAACAGCAGCAGTTTTGGAACAATTTGCTTCTCAGTAATCTAGATGGGTTAAAAGTTTCTCAAACTAATTTTTTGTTTAGGGACCACTTCACATTTGGAGTGACTTTAAGGGGCCAATGTGACAGAAAATACTTAAACGTGACAGCTTTAAAAAACTGCACCCCTCAAAGTAGTCAAAACCAAATCCAAGAAGCTTATTTACCCTTTAGATGCTTCACACTAATTAAAGCAATTTTGAACATTAAATTAACATTTTAATTTTTCGCACAAAAATGTGTTTATTTAGCAAAAAATTGTTCCATTTCACAAGGGTTACAGGAGAAATAATATGGAGCATAGAATTCTGTCCTATTTCTCCTGAGTATGTTGATACTGCATATTTAGTGGAAAAACGATGTGCGAGCGCAAGGTGGGGTCTGGAAGGGATGGAGCGGAATTTGCTATCTATTCCAGAGAGCATGCTGCATTTGTAGAGCCCCTGATGTGCAAACAGTGAAGACTCCCACAAGTGACCCCATTTTGGAAACTAAACCCCTCAAGGAATTCATCTAGATACGTGGTGCGCACCATAAATCCCCAGATGCTTCACAAAGTTTTATAACATTGAGCCGTGAAAATAAAAACACACATTGACATACAAATTTTGCTTTAGTTCCAATTTTCTCATTTTCACAAGGGTATTGGCAGAAATTACACAACACATTTTGGGGTCCATTTTTATTTCTGAGGACAGACACATACCTCCAAACTTTCCAAGAAAGGAAAGAGGGCCAAACTGTGTGTCACGCTATGTGTGCGCCACGGCGATTTTAGGCCACGCCCCTAACCATACCCATTTCACAACTAGTCACGCCCATAACCACTCCCCATCCACACCCATTCAGCACTGCCGATCACATTGTTTTATAAACAATAATTATAAACAGAAAAAATATAAAATATTCTTAATGCAAACTTGGTAGTATTTATTTTAAATTAGAATATTTTAAAGCAACAAAATTCTATTCTAAAGCAGATCTGACACCTTAATCTACAATAGGTAAAAGTTGCACATTACATATACTGTAAGATCTACTCTATTAGACAAATTATCTTTAATAACATTGTGCTTCTGGTTAACCCCTTTAACTCCCCCGGGAGTGCCGGTGTATTTGCAATGATGGTGCGTGAGGGAGTGCCGGTGTATGTGTAGTGATGGTGCGTGCAGGAGTGCCGGTGTATGTGCGGTCATGGTGCGTGCGGGAGTGCCGGTGTATGTACAGTGATGGTGCGTGCGGGAGTGCCGGAGTATTTGCAGTGATGGTGCGTGCGGGAGGGCCAGTGTACGTGTAGTGACAGTGCGTGCGGGAGTGCCGGTGTATGTGCGGGGATGGTGGGTGTGGGAGTGCCGGTGTATGTGCAGTGATGGTGCGTGCAGGAGTGCCGGTGTATTTGCGGTGATGGTGCGTGGGGGGGTGCCGGTGTATGTGCGGTGATGGTGCGTGCGGGAGTGCCGGTGAATGTGTAGTGATGGTGCGTGCGGGAGTGCCGGTGTATGTGTAGTGATGGTGCGTGCGGGAGTGCCGGTGTATGTGTAGTGATGGTGCGTGCGGGAGTGCCGGTGTATGTACGGTGATGGTGCGTTGGGGGAGTGCCGGTGTATGTGCGGTGATGGTGAGTGGGGGGAGTGCCGGTGTATCTGTAGTGATGGTGCGTGCAGGAGTGCCACTGTATGTGCGGTGATGGTGCGTGCGGGAGTGCCGGTGTATGTGCAGTGATGGTGCGTGGGGGGAGTGCCGGTGTATGTGCGGTGATGGTGCGTGGGGGGAGTGCCGGTGTATGTGTAGTGATGGTGCGTGCAGGAGTGCCGCTGTATGTGCGGTGATGGTGCGTGCGGGAGTGCCGGTGTATGTGCGGTGATGGTGCGTGCAGGAGTGCCGGTGTATGTGCGGAGATGGTGCGTGCGGGAGTGCCGGTGTATGTGCAGGGATGGTGCGTGCAGGAGTCCCGGTGTATGTGCGGGGATGGTGGGTGGGGGGAGTGCCGGTGTATGTGCAGTGATGGTGCGTGTCGGTGTATGTGTGGGGATGGTGGGTGGGGGGAGTGCCGGTGTATGTGCGGGGATGGTGGGTGGGGGGAGTGCCGGTGTATGTGCAGTGATGGTGCGTGTCGGTGTATGTGTGGGGATGGTGGGTGGGGGGAGTGCCGGTGTATGTGCGGGGATGGTGGGTGGGGGGAGTGCCGGTGTATGTGGGGGGATGGTGGGTGGGGGGAGTGCCGGTGTATGTGCGGGGATGGTGGGTGGGGGGAGTGCCGGTGTATGTGCGGGGATGGTGGGTGGGGGGAGTGCCGGTGTATGTGCGGGGATGGTGGGTGGGGGGAGTGCCGGTGTATGTGCGGGGATGGTGGGGTCTCTCTCTCTCAGCCTAAAAACAAAGAAAAAAAAAATGGGATCCGTCACCTCAGTTTTTACACAATCAGAGACGTATCCGTCGCACCAGGCACAAAGTGGATTGTCTTAAACCTTATCTCATGATTGTTACAATCAAAAGATACTCCGAGTGTATCAATGCACAATAAAGAATTCCATAAGCTTTTTTAGGATAAAACCCAAAACTTTATTAGGCAATCAAACATATAAATATTAAAATAAACAGGGAGACACACCTTGTTGAAGGACAGAAATATGCCACCGTTTTGAACACGCATCGGTATTTTCAGTCAGATAAAGCACAATTATTGCAAATCGTTATTATTATTCTTTCATGTGTCAAACTATTAGTAGCAAGATATCATTATTTTAACCAAAATTATCAAGACATGAACATTGCAGACAGCAATTCCACCCTTCGTTATTGCTATTCTGGCATAATAAGCCTATATTCATATAGGTGCCTTGCCGTCAGCATGCTCAAGCCCTGTGCATACTATGCTCCACAATATGGATGTGTGTCAATAGCCGCATATACATACAATGCACCTATAGGCTCATAACAATCCCACAGATTGAACAAAATAGGTAAGTATATTATATTATATTTGGCCCATAAAAATAGATGAAATCAGGGCTTTTGTCTGTAAAGAGTATACATATACCGCCAATATCATAATCAAACTATATATTGTCATCACCATAAGACATGTGGGCAGACACATATATTATGAAAAGTAATTAACAGTCTTGACACACATCCAAGTTGTTCAATCATTCACAGATGAAAACGCTGCAATGTGCACAGTCAGAAGCACAAGTGGCAATGCTCTGAATAAAGGTGTTCATCTAGAAATGCACAGCATCACTATCGTATTCCACCACAGTGAGTGTGATTTGTTAATCACCAAGTGTGCAGGTATAGTTTGACACATGAAAGAATAATAATAACGATTTGCAATACTTGTGCTTTATCTGACTGAAAATACCGATGCGTGTTCAAAACGGTGGCATATTTCTGTCCTTCAACAAGGTGTGTCTCCCTGTTTATTTTAATATTTATATGTTTGATTGCCTAATAAAGTTTTGGGTTTTATCCTAAAAAAGCTTATGGAATTCTTTATTGTGCATTGATACACTCGGAGTATCTTTTGATTGTAACAATCATGAGATAAGGCTGAGGGGCACTTTGCACACTGCGACATCGCAGGTGCGATGTCGGTGGGGTCAAATTGAAAGTGACGCACATCCGGCATCGCATGCGACATCGCAGTGTGTAAAGCCTGGATGATACGATTAACGAGCGCAAAAGCGTCGTAATCGTATCATCGGTGCAGCGTCGGCGTAATCCATAATTACGCTGACGCGACGGTCCGATGTTGTTCCTCGCTCCTGCGGCAGCACACCACACATCGCTGTGTGTGAAGCCGCAGGAGCGAGGAACATCTCCTACCGGCGTCACCGCGGCTTCCGCAGGATATGCGGAAGGAAGGAGGTGGGCAGGATGTTTACATCCCACTCATCTCCGCCCCTCCGCTCCGATTGGCCGCCTGCCGTGTGACGTCGCAGAGACGCCGCACGACCCGCCCCCTTAACAAGGAGGCGGGTCGCCGGCCACAGGGACGTCGCACGGCAGATGAGTGTGTGTGTGAAGCTGGCGTAGCGATAATTTTCGCTACGCCAGCTATCACCACATATCGCTGCTGCGACGGGGGCGGGGACTATCGCACTCGGCATCGCAGCATCGGCCTGCGATGTCGCAGTGTGCAAAGTGCCCCTTGTGTGTAAGTGGAGTGATGCTCCTTGATGTAAAGGTCCAGTCACACTAAACAACTTACCAGCGATCCCAACAACGATAGGGATCGCTGGTAAGTTGCTAGGAGGTTGCTGGTGAGATGTCACACTAAGCGACGCTCCAGCGATCCCACCAGCAACCTGACCTGGCAGGGATCGCTGGAGCGTCGCTACACGAGTTGCTGGTGAGCTCACCAGCAACCAGTGACCAGCCCCCAGCGCCGCGTGGAAGATGCTGCGCTTGGTAACTAAGGTAAATATCGGGTAACCAACCCGATATTTACCTTGGTTATCAGCGCACTCAGCTACACGTGCAGAGAGCAGGGAGCAGCGCACACTGAGCGCTGGCTCCCTGCTCTCCTAGTTACAGCACACATCGGGTTAATTACCCGATGTGTGCTGCAGCTAAATGTGCACAGAGCAGGGAGCAGCGCACAATGCTTAGCGCTGGCTCCCTGCTCTCCTAGCTACAGTACACATCGGGTTAATTAACCCGATGTGTCCTGCAGCTACATGTGCACAGAGCAGGGAGCAGCGCACAATGCTTAGTGCTGGCTCTCTGCTCTCCTAGCTACAGCACACATCGGGTTAATTAACCCGATGTGTCCTGCAGCTACATGTGCACAGAGCAGGAGCCGGCAGCACAGGCAGTGAGAGCGGCGGAGGCTGGTAACAAAGGTAAATATCGGCTTCTTGGTTACCCGATGTTTACATTGGTTACCAGCCTCCGCAGAAGCCGGCTCCTGCTGCCTGCACATTTAGTTGTTGCTGTCTCGCTGTCATACACAGTGATGTGTGCTTCACAGCAGGAGAGCAACAACTAAAAAATGGCCCAGGACATTCAGCAACAACCAACGACCTCACAGCAGGGGCCAGGTTGTTGCTGGATGTCACACACAGCAACATCGCTAGCAACGTCACAAAAGTTGTTCGTTAGCAGCGATGTTGCTAGCGATGTTGCTTAGTGTGACGGGGCCTTTAGTTGGGACAAGTTTGCTAATTAATAAACTGGATTGTGTCCGATTGCAAAAAACTGACACATCCGGTTTTTGCTCTGCGGCACAATACGGCGCTCTGCAGAAAAATGCAACGGGTTTTTTTTTTGCCGCCGGTTGCATTTTTTCCCGCATAGACTTGCATTAGCGCCGTATTGTGCCGCATGGCCTTGCATTGTGACCGTTTTTTGCCGGATGTGGCATATTTAGCCGATGCGTCGCCAGATGGAACGTTGCCTGGCACTTTTTTGTGTGGCGAAAAAAACGCATTTACAATGCATGCCTGTGGACGCCGGATGCGTTTTTTTTGCACTGCGCATGCTCAGTATCAAGCCGCATCCGTGAGAAACCGGAAGGGCCGCATGGAAAAACTTATGTAACGGATCCGTTTTTTCACCGCATCCGTTGCATAGGTTTTTGAGCTGGATTGAGCCGCACTGCTCAAACCGGCGCAGTGCAAAAAAACGCATCCGGCGTCCATAGGTCCGGGGAGGAGAAACCACCCCTCTTGATTTCCCCTCCTCCCCGAATCTAAGGTATTTGCAATGCAAAGTGATCGCAGCCACCGGGGCCGCGATCTCGCCATGACATACTGGATACGTCATGGGTCCTTAAGTACCAAGGAGCCATGACGTACCCAGTACGTCATAGGTCGCTTAGGGGTTAATGTGCCTTCCCGCACACACACACACATATACACACACACACACACACACACCATTCTTCTCACCTGTCCCGCGCTCCCTCGGCTGCCTCATCTCTGCTTCGTGCGGCTCCCCAGGCCCGTGCCCCTGTAGCATCGCGGCCGGTGCAGGGGTCGCAGCCACTGTCAGTGACTTATGTCAGATGATTGTTTTGCCGGCGCGAGAGCGCAGAGTCCGTGACTCAGATATCAGCGCCGCCGGCAAAACACTCATCTAACAAAGCGCAGACAGTGACTGCGGCCCCATGCACCGGCCGCGATGCTACAGGGGCACGGGCCTGGGGGCCGCGTGTTTGAGACCGCTGATTTACACGATCACATCTAGTGACGGGACAGACAGCACGACACAGAACACATTACTCACCGCTCCGCTCCAGCAGGGGTCCACACCTCGCGCCACCAGAACTCCCGTCCTCTCTGCCCCCAGGGCGGCCGATCTTCCTCATTTCTTTCTCCATAACGCTGTCTGGAAATCCCCTCTCCATCATATTACTCCTCCGATCCACGAACGATAAATTCTCCGATGAACGAACGATAACTCCTCAGATCCAAGAACGTAACTGCACAACACCGACTTCTCCTCGCTCCAACTACAACCCACAAGGGCCTATCAGTCAGCTCGGCCTTTATATAGGACCTGCGGTTCGCGCCAACGGTGACCTCCAATCAGAAGCTGTTTGGCGAATGTCCCTGAACACGTCATGGGCCTGACAACAGGTTTAAAAAAAGGTCATAGAAAGTTCACAGCGTTAAAGGGGCCTCGCTGCAGCGAGTGTAATATGCAATATCTAGCTGTCTATTATCTATCTATCATCTATCTATCTATCTATCCCTCTTTTATCTATTATCTATCCCTCTATCTATCTATCATCTATCTATTATCTATCTTTCATCTATCTATTATCTATCTATCTATTAGATATCCCTCTATCTATCCCTCTATCTATCTATCTCTCTATCTATTATCTATCTTTCATCTATCTTTCTATTATCTATCTATCTATTAGATATCCCTCTATCTATCCCTCTATCTATCTATCTCTCTATCTATTATCTATCTTTCATCTATCTATCTATTATCTATCTATCTATCCCTCTATCTATCTACCTATCTATCTACCCCTCTATCTGTCTTTTGGTTAAAATGTTGAATTAATAAAATTATGTATTTTATCATTGTCTATAGCTATTCTGTGTGAATCGGGTTGTTTTTTTTAGATACATAATAGAAAACAGATAATAGAGAGATAGATAACAGAAAGAACATATAGAATAGATAATAAGAAAGAACATATAGAATAGATAGAAATAAATAACAGAATAGCTTAATAGCTTAAGGGATAGCTATTTTGGCCAGCTGGTTTTTTTTTTGTTTTTTTTTGTAATTTAGTTAAAAAAATGACGTGGGGTCCCCCCCATTTTTCATGTCCAGCATGATTCGGGGAGGAGGGGAAATCAAGAGGGGTGGTTTCTCCTCCCCGGACCTATGGACGCCGGATGCGTTTTTTTGCACTGCGCCGGTTTGAGCAGTGCGGCTCAATCCAGCTCAAAAACCTATGCAACGGATGCGGTGAAAAAACGGATCCGTTACATAAGTTTTTCCATGCGGCCCTTCCGGTTTCTCACGGATGCGGCTTGATACTGAGCATGCGCAGTGCAAAAAAAACGCATCCGGCGTCCACAGGCATGCATTGTAAATGCGTTTTTTTCGCCACACAAAAAAGTGCCAGGCAACGTTCCATCTGGCGACGCATCGGCTAAATATGCCACATCCGGCAAAAAACGGTCACAATGCAAGGCCATGCGGCACAATACGGCGCTAATGCAAGTCTATGCGGGAAAAAATGCAACCGGCGGCAAAAAAAAAACCCGTTGCATTTTTCTGCAGAGCGCCGTATTGTGCCGCAGAGCAAAAACCGGATGTGTCAGTTTTTTGCAATCGGACACAATCCAGTTTATTAATTAGCAAACTTGTCCCAACTAAAGGCCCCGTCACACTAAGCAACATCGCTAGCAACATCGCTGCTAACGAACAACTTTTGTGACGTTGCTAGCGATGTTGCTGTGTGTGACATCCAGCAACAACCTGGCCCCTGCTGTGAGGTCGTTGGTTGTTGCTGAATGTCCTGGGCCATTTTTTAGTTGTTGCTCTCCTGCTGTGAAGCACACATCACTGTGTATGACAGCGAGACAGCAACAACTAAATGTGCAGGCAGCAGGAGCCGGCTTCTGCGGAGGCTGGTAACCAATGTAAACATCGGGTAACCAAGAAGCCGATATTTACCTTTGTTACCAGCCTCCGCCGCTCTCACTGCCTGTGCTGCCGGCTCCTGCTCTGTGCACATGTAGCTGCAGGACACATCGGGTTAATTAACCCGATGTGTGCTGTAGCTAGGAGAGCAGAGAGCCAGCACTAAGCATTGTGCGCTGCTCCCTGCTCTGTGCACATGTAGCTGCAGGACACATCGGGTTAATTAACCCGATGTGTACTGTAGCTAGGAGAGCAGGGAGCCAGCGCTAAGCATTGTGCGCTGCTCCCTGCTCTGTGCACATTTAGCTGCAGCACACATCGGGTAATTAACCCGATGTGTGCTGTAACTAGGAGAGCAGGGAGCCAGCGCTCAGTGTGCGCTGCTCCCTGCTCTCTGCACGTGTAGCTGAGTGCGCTGATAACCAAGGTAAATATCGGGTTGGTTACCCGATATTTACCTTAGTTACCAAGCGCAGCATCTTCCACGCGGCGCTGGGGGCTGGTCACTGGTTGCTGGTGAGCTCACCAGCAACTCGTGTAGCGACGCTCCAGCGATCCCTGCCAGGTCAGGTTGCTGGTGGGATCGCTGGAGCGTCGCTTAGTGTGACATCTCACCAGCAACCTCCTAGCAACTTACCAGCGATCCCTATCGTTGTTGGGATCGCTGGTAAGTTGTTTAGTGTGACTGGACCTTTACATCAAGGAGCATCACTCCACTTACACAATCTAAGGGGCACTTTGCACACTGCGACATCGCAGGCCGATGCTGCGATGCCGAGTGCGATAGTCCCCGCCCCCGTCGCAGCAGCGATATGTGGTGATAGCTGGCGTAGCGAAAATTATCGCTACGCCAGCTTCACACACACACTCATCTGCCGTGCGACGTCCCTGTGGCCGGCGACCCGCCTCCTTGTTAAGGGGGCGGGTCGTGCGGCGTCTCTGCGACGTCACACGGCAGGCGGCCAATCGGAGCGGAGGGGCGGAGATGAGTGGGATGTAAACATCCTGCCCACCTCCTTCCTTCCGCATATCCTACGGAAGCCGCGGTGACGCCGGTAGGAGATGTTCCTCGCTCCTGCGGCTTCACACACAGCGATGTGTGGTGTGCTGCCGCAGGAGCGAGGAACAACATCGGACCGTCGCGTCAGCGTAATTATGGATTACGCCGACGCTGCACCGATGATACGATTACGACGCTTTTGCGCTCGTTAATCGTATCATCCAGGCTTTACACACTGCGATGTCGCATGCGATGCCGGATGTGCGTCACTTTCAATTTGACCCCACCGACATCGCACCTGCGATGTCGCAGTGTGCAAAGTGCCCCTCAGCCTTATCTCATGATTGTTACAATCAAAAGATACTCCGAGTGTATCAATGCACAATAAAGAATTCCATAAGCTTTTTTAGGATAAAACCCAAAACTTTATTAGGCAATCAAACATATAAATATTAAAATAAACAGGGAGACACACCTTGTTGAAGGACAGAAATATGCCACCGTTTTGAACACGCATCGGTATTTTCAGTCAGATAAAGCACAAGTATTGCAAATCGTTATTATTATTCTTTCATGTGTCAAACTATACCTGCACACTTGGTGATTAACAAATCACACTCACTGTGGTGGAATACGATAGTGATGCTGTGCATTTCTAGATGAACACCTTTATTCAGAGCATTGCCACTTGTGCTTCTGACTGTGCACATTGCAGCGTTTTCATCTGTGAATGATTGAACAACTTGGATGTGTGTCAAGACTGTTAATTACTTTTCATAATATATGTGTCTGCCCACATGTCTTATGGTGATGACAATATATAGTTTGATTATGATATTGGCGGTATATGTATACTCTTTACAGACAAAAGCCCTGATTTCATCTATTTTTATGGGCCAAATATAATATAATATACTTACCTATTTTGTTCAATCTGTGGGATTGTTATGAGCCTATAGGTGCATTGTATGTATATGCGGCTATTGACACACATCCATATTGTGGAGCATAGTATGCACAGGGCTTGAGCATGCTGACGGCAAGGCACCTATATGAATATAGGCTTATTATGCCAGAATAGCAATAACGAAGGGTGGAATTGCTGTCTGCAATGTTCATGTCTTGATAATTTTGGTTAAAATAATGATATCTTGCTACTAATAGTTTGACACATGAAAGAATAATAATAACGATTTGCAATACTTGTGCTTTATCTGACTGAAAATACCGATGCGTGTTCAAAACGGTGGCATATTTCTGTCCTTCAACAAGGTGTGTCTCCCTGTTTATTTTAATATTTATATGTTTGATTGCCTAATAAAGTTTTGGGTTTTATCCTAAAAAAGCTTATGGAATTCTTTATTGTGCATTGATACACTCGGAGTATCTTTTGATTGTAACAATCATGAGATAAGGTTTAAGACAATCCACTTTGTGCCTGGTGCGACGGATACGTCTCTGATTGTGTAAAAACTGAGGTGACGGATCCCATTTTTTTTTTCTTTGTTTTTAGGCTGAGAGAGAGAGACCCCACCATCCCCGCACATACACCGGCACTCCCCCCACCCACCATCCCCGCACATACACCGGCACTCCCCCCACCCACCATCCCCGCACATACACCGGCACTCCCCCCACCCACCATCCCCGCACATACACCGGCACTCCCCCCACCCACCATCCCCCCACATACACCGGCACTCCCCCCACCCACCATCCCCGCACATACACCGGCACTCCCCCCACCCACCATCCCCACACATACACCGACACGCACCATCACTGCACATACACCGGCACTCCCCCCACCCACCATCCCCGCACATACACCGGCACTCCACCCACCCACCATCCCCACACATACACCGACACGCACCATCACTGCACATACACCGGCACTCCCCCCACCCACCATCCCCGCACATACACCGGGACTCCTGCACGCACCATCCCTGCACATACACCGGCACTCCCGCACGCACCATCTCCGCACATACACCGGCACTCCTGCACGCACCATCACCGCACATACACCGGCACTCCCGCACGCACCATCACCGCACATACAGCGGCACTCCTGCACGCACCATCACTACACATACACCGGCACTCCCCCCACGCACCATCACCGCACATACACCGGCACTCCCCCCACGCACCATCACTGCACATACACCGGCACTCCCGCACGCACCATCACCGCACATACAGTGGCACTCCTGCACGCACCATCACTACAGATACACCGGCACTCCCCCCACTCACCATCACCGCACATACACCGGCACTCCCCCAACGCACCATCACCGTACATACACCGGCACTCCCGCACGCACCATCACTACACATACACCGGCACTCCCGCACGCACCATCACTACACATACACCGGCACTCCCGCACGCACCATCACTACACATTCACCGGCACTCCCGCACGCACCATCACCGCACATACACCGGCACCCCCCCACGCACCATCACCGCAAATACACCGGCACTCCTGCACGCACCATCACTGCACATACACCGGCACTCCCACACCCACCATCCCCGTACATACACCGGCACTCCCGCACGCACTGTCACTACACGTACACTGGCCCTCCCGCACGCACCATCACTGCAAATACTCCGGCACTCCCGCACGCACCATCACTGTACATACACCGGCACTCCCGCACGCACCATGACCGCACATACACCGGCACTCCTGCACGCACCATCACTACACATACACCGGCACTCCCTCACGCACCATCATTGCAAATACACCGGCACTCCCGGGGGAGTTAAAGGGGTTAACCAGAAGCACAATGTTATTAAAGATAATTTGTCTAATAGAGTAGATCTTACAGTATATGTAATGTGCAACTTTTACCTATTGTAGATTAAGGTGTCAGATCTGCTTTAGAATAGAATTTTGTTGCTTTAAAATATTCTAATTTAAAATAAATACTACCAAGTTTGCATTAAGAATATTTTATATTTTTTCTGTTTATAATTATTGTTTATAAAACAATGTGATCGGCAGTGCTGAATGGGTGTGGATGGGGAGTGGTTATGGGCGTGACTAGTTGTGAAATGGGTATGGTTAGGGGCGTGGCCTAAAATCGCCGTGGCGCACACATAGCGTGACACACAGTTTGGCCCTCTTTCCTTTCTTGGAAAGTTTGGAGGTATGTGTCTGTCCTCAGAAATAAAAATGGACCCCAAAATGTGTTGTGTAATTTCTGCCAATACCCTTGTGAAAATGAGAAAATTGGAACTAAAGCAAAATTTGTATGTCAATGTGTGTTTTTATTTTCACGGCTCAATGTTATAAAACTTTGTGAAGCATCTGGGGATTTATGGTGCGCACCACGTATCTAGATGAATTCCTTGAGGGGTTTAGTTTCCAAAATGGGGTCACTTGTGGGAGTCTTCACTGTTTGCACATCAGGGGCTCTACAAATGCAGCATGCTCTCTGGAATAGATAGCAAATTCCGCTCCATCCCTTCCAGACCCCACCTTGCGCTCGCACATCGTTTTTCCACTAAATATGCAGTATCAACATACTCAGGAGAAATAGGACAGAATTCTATGCTCCATATTATTTCTCCTGTAACCCTTGTGAAATGGAACAATTTTTTGCTAAATAAACACATTTTTGTGCGAAAAATTAAAATGTTAATTTAATGTTCAAAATTGCTTTAATTAGTGTGAAGCATCTAAAGGGTAAATAAGCTTCTTGGATTTGGTTTTGACTACTTTGAGGGGTGCAGTTTTTTAAAGCTGTCACGTTTAAGTATTTTCTGTCACATTGGCCCCTTAAAGTCACTCCAAATGTGAAGTGGTCCC
>NW_027445275.1:0-61905 GCF_048569485.1 Anomaloglossus baeobatrachus
GAGACGATTATCTCGGGATTGCAAGATAACCAAACAAAACTTTTAGTGGATTTCTACTTATTTTATTAAATATCATCTCCACCAAACAGGACAAGCTTGCATCTGTTATAGTTTTGGAGAAAAATGTGTTCATTTCATGTATGCGCGAAATGCCTTAAAAATGGCTTTAAAATGGATTTGGAGCATGGAGACGATTATCTCGGGATTGCAAGATAACCAAACAAAACTTTTAGTGGATTTCTACTTATTTTATTAAATATCATCTCCACCAAACAGGACAAGCTTGCATCTGTTATAGTTTTGGAGAAAAATGTGTTCATTTCATGTATGCGCGAAATGCCTTAAAAATGGCTTTAAAATGGGATTTGGAGCATGGAGACGATTATCTCGGGATTGCAAGATAACCAAACAAAACTTTTAGTGGATTTCTACTTATTTTATTAAATATCATCTCCACCAAACAGGACAAGCTTGCATCTGTTATAGTTTTGGAGAAAAATGTGTTCATTTCATGTATGCGCGAAATGCCTTAAAAATGGCTTTAAAATGGATTTGGAGCATGGAGACGATTATCTCGGGATTGCAAGATAACCAAACAAAACTTTTAGTGGATTTCTACTTATTTTATTAAATATCATCTCCACCAAACAGGACAAGCTTGCATCTGTTATAGTTTTGGAGAAAAATTTGTTCATTTCATTTATGCGCGAAATGCCTTAGAAATGGGTTTTAATAGCATTTGAAGCATGGAGACGATTATCTCGAGATTGCAAGATAACCAAACAAAACTTTTAGTGGATTTCTACTTATTTTATTAAATATCATCTCCACCAAACAGGACAAGCTTGCATCTGTTATAGTTTTGGAGAAAAATGTGTTCATTTCATGTATGCGCGAAAATGCCTTAAAAATGGGTTTAAAATGGATTTGGAGCATGGAGACGATTATCTCGGGATTGCAAGATAACCAAACAAAACTTTTAGTGGATTTCTACTTATTTTATTAAATATCATCTCCACCAAACAGGACAAGCTTGCATCTGTTATAGTTTTGGAGAAAAATGTGTTCATTTCATGTATGCGCGAAATGCCTTAAAAATGGCTTTAAAATGGATTTGGAGCATGGAGACGATTATCTCGGGATTGCAAGATAACCAAACAAAACTTTTAGTGGATTTCTACTTATTTTATTAAATATCATCTCTACCAAACAGGACAAGCTTGCATCTGTTATAGTTTTGGAGAAAAATGTGTTCATTTCATGTATGCGCGAAATGCCTTAAAAATGGCTTTAAAATGGATTTGGAGCATGGAGACGATTATCTCGGGATTGCAAGATAACCAAACAAAACTTTTAGTGGATTTCTACTTATTTTATTAAATATCATCTCCACCAAACAGGACAAGCTTGCATCTGTTATAGTTTTGGAGAAAAATGTGTTCATTTCATGTATGCGCGAAATGCCTTAAAAATGGCTTTAAAATGGATTTGGAGCATGGAGACGATTATCTCGGGATTGCAAGATAACCAAACAAAACTTTTAGTGGATTTCTACTTATTTTATTAAATATCATCTCCACCAAACAGGACAAGCTTGCATCTGTTATAGTTTTGGAGAAAAATGTGTTCATTTCATGTATGCGCGAAATGCCTTAAAAATGGCTTTAAAATGGATTTGGAGCATGGAGACGATTATCTCGGGATTGCAAGATAACCAAACAAAACTTTTAGTGGATTTCTACTTATTTTATTAAATATCATCTCCACCAAACAGGACAAGCTTGCATCTGTTATAGTTTTGGAGAAAAATGTGTTCATTTCATGTATGCGCGAAATGACTTAAAAATGGCTTTAAAATGGATTTGGAGCATGGAGACGATTATCTCGGGATTGCAAGATAACCAAACAAAACTTTTAGTGGATTTCTACTTATTTTATTAAATATCATCTCCACCAAACAGGACAAGCTTGCATCTGTTATAGTTTTGGAGAAAAATGTGTTCATTTCATGTATGCGTGAAATGCCTTAAAAATGGCTTTAAAATGGATTTGGAGCATGGAGACGATTATCTCGGGATTGCAAGATAACCAAACAAAACTTTTAGTGGATTTCTACTTATTTTATTAAATATCATCTCCACCAAACAGGACAAGCTTGCATCTGTTATAGTTTTGGAGAAAAATGTGTTCATTTCATGTATGCGCGAAATGCCTTAAAAATGGCTTTAAAATGGATTTGGAGCATGGAGACGATTATCTCGGGATTGCAAGATAACCAAACAAACTTTTAGTGGATTTCTACTTATTTTATTAAATATCATCTCCACCAAACAGGACAAGCTTGCATCTGTTATAGTTTTGGAGAAAAATGTGTTCATTTCATGTATGCGCGAAATGCCTTAAAAATGGCTTTAAAATGGATTTGGAGCATGGAGACGATTATCTCGGGATTGCAAGATAACCAAACAAAACTTTTAGTGGATTTCTACTTATTTTATTAAATATCATCTCCACCAAACAGGACAAGCTTGCATCTGTTATAGTTTTGGAGAAAAATGTGTTCATTTCATGTATGCGCGAAATGCCTTAAAAATGGCTTTAAAATTGATTTGGAGCATGGAGACGATTATCTCGGGATTGCAAGATAACCAAACAAAACTTTTAGTGGATTTCTACTTATTTAATTAAATATCATCTCCACCAAACAGGACAAGCTTGCATCTGTTATAGTTTTGGAGAAAATGTGTTCATTTCATGTATGCGCGAAATGCCTTAAAAATGGCTTTAAAATGGATTTGGAGCATGGAGACGATTATCTCGGGATTGCAAGATAACCAAACAAAACTTTTAGTGGATTTCTACTTATTTTATTAAATATCATCTCCACCAAACGGGACAAGCTTGCATCTGTTATAGTTTTGGAGAAAAATGTGTTCATTTCATGTATGCGCGAAATGCCTTAAAAATGGCTTTAAAATGGATTTGGAGCATGGAGACGATTATCTCGGGATTGCAAGATAACCAAACAAAACTTTTAGTGGATTTCTACTTATTTTATTAAATATCATCTCCACCAAACAGGACAAGCTTGCATCTGTTATAGTTTTGGAGAAAAATGTGTTCATTTCATGTATGCGCGAAATGCCTTAAAAATGGCTTTAAAATGGATTTGGAGCATGGAGACGATTATCTCGGGATTGCAAGATAACCAAACAAAACTTTTAGTGGATTTCTACTTATTTTATTAAATATCATCTCCACCAAACAGGACAAGCTTGCATCTGTTATAGTTTTGGAGAAAAATGTGTTCATTTCATGTATGCGCGAAGTGCCTTAAAAATGGCTTTAAAATGGATTTGGAGCATGGAGACGATTATCTCGGATTGCAAGATAACCAAACAAAACTTTTAGTGGATTTCTACTTATTTTATTAAATATCATCTCCACCAAACAGGACAAGCTTGCATCTGTTATAGTTTTGGAGAAAAATGTGTTCATTTCATGTATGCGCGAAATGCCTTAAAAATGGCTTTAAAATGGATTTGGAGCATGGAGACGATTATCTCGGGATTGCAAGATAACCAAACAAAACTTTTAGTGGATTTCTACTTATTTTATTAAATATCATCTCCACCAAACAGGACAAGCTTGCATCTGTTATAGTTTTGGAGAAAAATGTGTTCATTTCATGTATGCGCGAAATGCCTTAAAAATGGCTTTAAAATGGATTTGGAGCATGGAGACGATTATCTCGGGATTGCAAGATAACCAAACAAAACTTTTAGTGGATTTCTACTTATTTTATTAAATATCATCTCCACCAAACAGGACAAGCTTGCATCTGTTATAGTTTTGGAGAAAAATGTGTTCATTTCATGTATGCGCGAAATGCCTTAAAAATGGCTTTAAAATGGATTTGGAGCATGGAGACGATTATCTCGGGATTGCAAGATAACCAAACAAAACTTTTAGTGGATTTCTACTTATTTTATTAAATATCATCTCCACCAAACAGGACAATCTTGCATCTGTTAAAGTTTTGGAGAAAAATGTGTTCATTTAATGTATGCGCGAAATGCCTTAAAAATGGCTTTAAAATGGATTTGGAGCATGGAGACGATTATCTCGGGATTGCAAGATAACCAAACAAAACTTTTAGTGGATTTCTACTTATTTTATTAAATATCATCTCCACCAAACAGGACAAGCTTGCATCTGTTATAGTTTTGGAGAAAAATGTGTTCATTTCATGTATGCGCGAAATGCCTTAAAAATGGCTTTAAAATGGATTTGGAGCATGGAGACGATTATCTCGGGATTGCAAGATAACCAAACAAAACTTTTAGTGGATTTCTACTTATTTTATTAAATATCATCTCCACCAAACAGGACAAGCTTGCATCTGTTATAGTTTTGGAGAAAAATGTGTTCATTTCATGTATGCGCGAAATGCCTTAAAAATGGCTTTAAAATGGATTTGGAGCATGGAGACGATTATCTCGGGATTGCAAGATAACCAAACAAAACTTTTAGTGGATTTCTACTTATTTTATTAAATATCATCTCCACCAAACAGGACAAGCTTGCATCTGTTATAGTTTTGGAGAAAAATGTGTTCATTTCATGTATGCGCGAAATGCCTTAAAAATGGCTTTAAAATGGATTTGGAGCATGGAGACGATTATCTCGGGATTGCAAGATAACCAAACAAAACTTTTAGTGGATTTCTACTTATTTTATTAAATATCATCTCCACCAAACAGGACAAGCTTGCATCTGTTATAGTTTTGGAGAAAAATGTGTTCATTTCATGTATGCGCGAAATGCCTTAAAAATGGCTTTAAAATGGATTTGGAGCATGGAGACGATTATCTCGGGATTGCAAGATAACCAAACAAAACTTTTAGTGGATTTCTACTTATTTTATTAAATATCATCTCCACCAAACAGGACAAGCTTGCATCTGTTATAGTTTTGGAGAAAAATGTGTTCATTTCATGTATGCGCGAAATGCCTTAAAAATGGCTTTAAAATGGATTTGGAGCATGGAGACGATTATCTCGGGATTGCAAGATAACCAAACAAAACTTTTAGTGGATTTCTACTTATTTTATTAAATATCATCTCCACCAAACAGGACAAGCTTGCATCTGTTATAGTTTTGGAGAAAAATGTGTTCATTTCATGTATGCGCGAAATGCCTTAAAAATGGCTTTAAAATGGATTTGGAGCATGGAGACGATTATCTCGGGATTGCAAGATAACCAAACAAAACTTTTAGTGGATTTCTACTTATTTTATTAAATATCATCTCCACCAAACAGGACAAGCTTGCATCTGTTATAGTTTTGGAGAAAAATGTGTTCATTTCATGTATGCGCGAAATGCCTTAAAAATGGCTTTAAAATGGATTTAGAGCATGGAGACGATTATCTCGGGATTGCAAGATAACCAAACAAAACTTTTAGTGGATTTCTACTTATTTTATTAAATATCATCTCCACCAAACAGGACAAGCTTGCATCTGTTATAGTTTTGGAGAAAAATGTGTTCATTTCATTTATGCGCGAAATGCCTTAGAAATGGCTTTAAAATGGATTTGGAGCATGGAGACGATTATCTCGGGATTGCAAGATAACCAAACAAAACTTTTAGTGGATTTCTACTTATTTTATTAAATATCATCTCCACCAAACAGGACAAGCTTGCATCTGTTATAGTTTTGGAGAAAAATGTGTTCATTTCATGTATGCGCGAAATGCCTTAAAAATGGCTTTAAAATGGATTTGGAGCATGGAGACGATTATCTCGGGATTGCAAGATAACCAAACAAAACGTTTAGTGGATTTCTACTTATTTTATTAAATATCATCTCCACCAAACAGGACAAGCTTGCATCTGTTATAGTTTTGGAGAAAAATGTGTTCATTTCATGTATGCGCGAAATGCCTTAAAAATGGCTTTAAAATGGATTTGGAGCATGGAGACGATTATCTCGGGATTGCAAGATAACCAAACAAAACGTTTAGTGGATTTCTACTTATTTTATTAAATATCATCTCCACCAAACAGGACAAGCTTGCATCTGTTATAGTTTTGGAGAAAAATGTGTTCATTTCATGTATGCGCGAAATGCCTTAAAAATGGCTTTAAAATGGATTTGGAGCATGGAGACGATTATCTCGGGATTGCAAGATAACCAAACAAAACTTTTAGTGGATTTCTACTTATTTTATTAAATATCATCTCCACCAAACAGGACAAGCTTGCATCTGTTATAGTTTTGGAGAAAAATGTGTTCATTTCATGTATGCGCGAAATGCCTTAAAAATGGCTTTAAAATGGATTTGGAGCATGGAGACGATTATCTCGGGATTGCAAGGTAACCAAACAAAACTTTTAGTGGATTTCTACTTATTTTATTAAATATCATCTCCACCAAACAGGACAAGCTTGCATCTGTTATAGTTTTGGAGAAAAATGTGTTCATTTCATGTATGCGCGAAATGCCTTAAAAATGGCTTTAAAATGGATTTGGAGCATGGAGACGATTATCTCGGGATTGCAAGATAACCAAACAAAACTTTTAGTGGATTTCTACTTATTTTATTAAATATCATCTCCACCAAACAGGACAAGCTTGCATCTGTTATAGTTTTGGAGAAAAATGTGTTCATTTCATGTATGCGCGAAATGCCTTAAAAATGGCTTTAAAATGGATTTGGAGCATGGAGACGATTATCTCGGGATTGCAAGATAACCAAACAAAACTTTTAGTGGATTTCTATTTATTTTATTAAATATCATCTCCACCAAACAAGACAAGCTTGCATCTGTTATAGTTTTGGAGAAAAATGTGTTCATTTCATGTATGCGCGAAATGCCTTAAAAATGGCTTTAAAATGGATTTGGAGCATGGAGACGATTATCTCGGGATTGCAAGATAACCAAACAAAACTTTTAGTGGATTTCTACTTATTTTATTAAATATCATCTCCACCAAACAGGACAAGCTTGCATCTGTTATAGTTTTGGAGAAAAATGTGTTCATTTCATGTATGCGCGAAATGCCTTAAAAATGGCTTTAAAATGGATTTGGAGCATGGAGACGATTATCTCGGGATTGCAAGATAACCAAACAAAACTTTTAGTGGATTTCTACTTATTTTATTAAATATCATCTCCAAATAAGTAGAAATCCACTAAAAGTTTTGTTTGGTTATCTTGCAATCCCGAAATAATCGTCTCCATGCTCCAAATCCATTTTAAAGCCATTTTTAAGGCATTTCGCGCATACATGAAATGAACACATTTTTCTCCAAAACTATAACAGATGCAAGCTTGTCCTGTTTGGTGGAGATGATATTTAATAAAATAAGTAGAAATCCACTAAAAGTTTTGTTTGGTTATCTTGCAATCCCGAGATAATCGTCTCCATGCTCCAAATCCATTTTAAAGCCATTTCTAAGGCATTTCGCGCATAAATGAAATGAACACATTTTTCTCCAAAACTATAACAGATGCAAGCTTGTCCTGTTTGGTGGAGATGATATTTAATTAAATAAGTAGAAATCCACTAAAAGTTTTGTTTGGTTATCTTGCAATCCCGAGATAATCGTCTCCATGCTCCAAATCCATTTTAAAGCCATTTTTAAGGCATTTCGCGCATACATAAAAAGAACACATTTTTCTCCAAAACTATAACAGATGCAAGCTTGTCCTGTTTGGTGGAGATGATATTTAATAAAATAAGTAGAAATCCACTAAAAGTTTTGTTTGGTTATCTTGCAATCCCGAGATAATCGTCTCCATGCTCCAAATCCATTTTAAAGCCATTTCTAAGGCATTTCGCGCATACATGAAATGAACACATTTTTCTCCAAAACTATAACAGATGCAAGCTTGTCCTGTTTGGTGGAGATGATATTTAATAAAATAAGTAGAAATCCACTAAAAGTTTTGTTTGGTTATCTTGCAATCCCGAGATAATCGTCTCCATGCTCCAAATCCATTTTAAAGCCATTTTTAAGGCATTTCGCGCATACATGAAATGAACACATTTTTCTCCAAAACTATAACAGATGCAAGCTTGTCCTGTTTGGTGGAGATGATATTTAATAAAATAAGTAGAAATCCACTAAAAGTTTTGTTTGGTTATCTTGCAATCCCGAGATAATCGTCTCCATGCTCCAAATCCATTTTAAAGCCATTTCTAAGGCATTTAGCGCATAAATGAAATGAACACATTTTTCTCCAAAACTATAACAGATGCAAGCTTGTCCTGTTTGGTGGAGATGATATTTAATTAAATAAGTAGAAATCCACTAAAAGTTTTGTTTGGTTATCTTGCAATCCCGAGATAATCGTCTCCATGCTCCAAATCCATTTTAAAGCCATTTTTAAGGCATTTCGCGCATACATGAAATGAACACATTTTTCTCCAAAACTATAACAGATGCAAGCTTGTCCTGTTTGGTGGAGATGATATTTAATAAAATAAGTAGAAATCCACTAAAAGTTTTGTTTGGTTATCTTGCAATCCCGAGATAATCGTCTCCATGCTCCAAATCCATTTTAAAGCCATTTCTAAGGCATTTCGCGCATAAATGAAATGAACACATTTTTCTCCAAAACTATAACAGATGCAAGCTTGTCCTGTTTGGTGGAGATGATATTTAATTAAATAAGTAGAAATCCACTAAAAGTTTTGTTTGGTTATCTTGCAATCCCGAGATAATCGTCTCCATGCTCCAAATCCATTTTAAAGCCATTTTTAAGGCATTTCGCGCATACATAAAAAGAACACATTTTTCTCCAAAACTATAACAGATGCAAGCTTGTCCTGTTTGGTGGAGATGATATTTAATAAAATAAGTAGAAATCCACTAAAAGTTTTGTTTGGTTATCTTGCAATCCCGAGATAATCGTCTCCATGCTCCAAATCCATTTTAAAGCCATTTCTAAGGCATTTCGCGCATACATGAAATGAACACATTTTTCTCCAAAACTATAACAGATGCAAGCTTGTCCTGTTTGGTGGAGATGATATTTAATAAAATAAGTAGAAATCCACTAAAAGTTTTGTTTGGTTATCTTGCAATCCCGAGATAATCGTCTCCATGCTCCAAATCCATTTTAAAGCCATTTTTAAGGCATTTCGCGCATACATGAAATGAACACATTTTTCTCCAAAACTATAACAGATGCAAGCTTGTCCTGTTTGGTGGAGATGATATTTAATAAAATAAGTAGAAATCCACTAAAAGTTTTGTTTGGTTATCTTGCAATCCCGAGATAATCGTCTCCATGCTCCAAATCCATTTTAAAGCCATTTCTAAGGCATTTAGCGCATAAATGAAATGAACACATTTTTCTCCAAAACTATAACAGATGCAAGCTTGTCCTGTTTGGTGGAGATGATATTTAATTAAATAAGTAGAAATCCACTAAAAGTTTTGTTTGGTTATCTTGCAATCCCGAGATAATCGTCTCCATGCTCCAAATCCATTTTAAAGCCATTTTTAAGGCATTTCGCGCATACATGAAATGAACACATTTTTCTCCAAAACTATAACAGATGCAAGCTTGTCCTGTTTGGTGGAGATGATATTTAATAAAATAAGTAGAAATCCACTAAAAGTTTTGTTTGGTTATCTTGCAATCCCGAGATAATCGTCTCCATGCTCCAAATCCATTTTAAAGCCATTTCTAAGGCATTTCGCGCATAAATGAAATGAACACATTTTTCTCCAAAACTATAACAGATGCAAGCTTGTCCTGTTTGGTGGAGATGATATTTAATTAAATAAGTAGAAATCCACTAAAAGTTTTGTTTGGTTATCTTGCAATCCCGAGATAATCGTCTCCATGCTCCAAATCCATTTTAAAGCCATTTTTAAGGCATTTCGCGCATACATGAAATGAACACATTTTTCTCCAAAACTATAACAGATGCAAGCTTGTCCTGTTTGGTGGAGATGATATTTAATTAAATAAGTAGAAATCCACTAAAAGTTTTGTTTGGTTATCTTGCAATCCCGAGATAATCGTCTCCATGCTCCAAATCCATTTTAAAGCCATTTTTAAGGCATTTCGCGCATACATGAAATGAACACATTTTTCTCCAAAACTATAACAGATGCAAGCTTGTCCTGTTTGGTGGAGATGATATTTAATAAAATAAGTAGAAATCCACTAAAAGTTTTGTTTGGTTATCTTGCAATCCCGAGATAATCGTCTCCATGCTCCAAATCCATTTTAAAGCCATTTTTAAGGCATTTCGCGCATACATGAAATGAACACATTTTTCTCCAAAACTATAACAGATGCAAGCTTGTCCTGTTTGGTGGAGATGATATTTAATAAAATAAGTAGAAATCCACTAAAAGTTTTGTTTGGTTATCTTGCAATCCCGAGATAATCGTCTCCATGCTCCAAATCCATTTTAAAGCCATTTCTAAGGCATTTCGCGCATAAATGAAATGAACACATTTTTCTCCAAAACTATAACAGATGCAAGCTTGTCCTGTTTGGTGGAGATGATATTTAATAAAATAAGTAGAAATCCACTAAAAGTTTTGTTTGGTTATCTTGCAATCCCGAGATAATCGTCTCCATGCTCCAAATCCATTTTAAAGCCATTTTTAAGGCATTTCGCGCATACATGAAATGAACACATTTTTCTCCAAAACTATAACAGATGCAAGCTTGTCCTGTTTGGTGGAGATGATATTTAATAAAATAAGTAGAAATCCACTAAAAGTTTTGTTTGGTTATCTTGCAATCCCGAGATAATCGTCTCCATGCTCCAAATCCATTTTAAAGCCATTTCTAAGGCATTTCGCGCATAAATGAAATGAACACATTTTTCTCCAAAACTATAACAGATGCAAGCTTATCCTGTTTGGTGGAGATGATATTTAATTAAATAAGTAGAAATCCACTAAAAATTTTGTTTGGTTATCTTGCAATCCCGAGATAATCGTCTCCATGCTCCAAATCCATTTTAAAGCCATTTTTAAGGCATTTCGCGCATACATGAAATGAACACATTTTTCTCCAAAACTATAACAGATGCAAGCTTGTCCTGTTTGGTGGAGATGATATTTAATAAAATAAGTAGAAATTCACTAAAAGTTTTGTTTGGTTATCTTGCAATCCCGAGATAATCGTCTCCATGCTCCAAATCCATTTTAAAGCCATTTCTAAGGCATTTCGCGCATAAATGAAATGAACACATTTTTCTCCAAAACTATAACAGATGCAAGCTTGTCCTGTTTGGTGGAGATGATATTTAATTAAATAAGTAGAAATCCACTAAAAGTTTTGTTTGGTTATCTTGCAATCCCGAGATAATCGTCTCCATGCTCCAAATCCATTTTAAAGCCATTTTTAAGGCATTTCGCGCATACATGAAATGAACACATTTTTCTCCAAAACTATAACAGATGCAAGCTTGTCCTGTTTGGTGGAGATGATATTTAATAAAATAAGTAGAAATCCACTAAAAGTTTTGTTTGGTTATCTTGCAATCCCGAGATAATATAATAATAATAATAATAATCTTTATTTCTATAGCGCCAACATATTCCGTAGCGCTTTACAATTCAGGAGGATCATATACAAACAAGTAACAGTTATAGAAATACAATATTTAGAGGGGAAAAAAAAATACAACCCTGCTCGTGAGAGCTTACAATCTACAATGAGATGGGGGGAGAGGCAAGGTTAAAGTGCTTATTTACAATGACAATCCAACCATCTCACGGAAATGGGGCTGGATAATGGTTTCCTGGACCAGTGGGCCCGAGCCTTGAGATGCCTTTGGGTGCCATGGAGTTTGATGTGGAGCTATGTTGTGAGAGGTTGTAGAGGGACTATGTGAATCGAATCTGATTAGGGAGTGTGATAGGCCGCCCTAAAAAGATGCGTCTTTAGGGTGCGTCTGAAGCTGAGTAAGTTGTGATTTGTCCTAACTTCTTGGGGTAGAGCGTTCCAGAGGGTTGGTGCAGCTCGGAAGAAGTCTTGGATCCGGGAGTGGGAGGTTCGAATTAGTGTGGATGTTAGTCGAAAGTCGCTTGCAGAGCGTAGAGAACGGGTGGACTGATAGACAGAGAGGAGGGTGGAGATGTAGGGGGGTGCTGCACTGTGGAGAGCTTTGTGGGTGAGAACAAGCAGTTTGAATTGGATCCTATGATATATGGGCAGCCAGTGCAATGACTGGCACAGAGCAGAGGCATCCGAGTAGCGGTTAGCCAGATAGGTGACCCGGGCTGCTGCATTAAGGATTGACTGTAGAGGAGAGAGTCTAGTTAGGGGGAGACCAATTAATAGAGAGTTACAGTAGTTCAAGCGAGAGTGGATCAGGGCCACGGTGAGGGTTTTTGTCGTTTCCATTGTGAGAAAGGGGCGGATTCTAGAGATGTTCTTGAGGTGCAAGCGGCAGGTGCGGGCAAGAGATTGTATGTGGGAGGTGAAGGAAAGATCAGTGTCAAGTATAACCCCCAGGCAGCGGGCTTGCGGCCTAGGACTTATCGTTGTGCCACACACAGAGAGGGAGATGTCAGGTTGAGGAAAGTTGGAAGATGGAGGGAAAAGAAGAAGTTCAGTTTTGGAAAGGTTAAGTTTCAGATAGAGAGCAGACATGACATTGCAAACTGCAGTCAGGCAGTCACTGGTGTTCTGTAGTACAGCGGGGGTGAGCTCAGGGGAGGAGGTGTATAGCTGTGTGTCATCAGCATAAAGATGGTACTGAAAGCCAAATCTGCTGATGGTCTGACCAATTGGGGCAGTGTAGAGGGAGAAAAGAAGAGGGCCAAGGACTGAGCCTTGAGGGACCCCAACAGTGAGAGGAAGAGGAGAAGATGTGGAGCCAGCAAATGATACACTGAATGAGCGGCCAGAAAGATAGGAAGAGAACCAGGAAAGAACAGTGTCCTTTAGGCCGATAGAGTGGAGCATAGAGAGAAGGAGATGGTGGTCAACAGTGTCAAAGGCAGCAGAAAGGTCAAGAAGAATAAGCAGAGAGATAATCGTCTCCATGCTCCAAATCCATTTTAAAGCCATTTCTAAGGCATTTCGCGCATAAATGAAATGAACACATTTTTCTCCAAAACTATAACAGATGCAAGCTTGTCCTGTTTGGTGGAGATGATATTTAATTAAATAAGTAGAAATCCACTAAAAGTTTTGTTTGGTTATCTTGCAATCCCGAGATAATCGTCTCCATGCTCCAAATCCATTTTAAAGCCATTTTTAAGGCATTTCGCGCATACATGAAATGAACACATTTTTCTCCAAAACTATAACAGATGCAAGCTTGTCCTGTTTGGTGGAGATGATATTTAATAAAATAAGTAGAAATCCACTAAAAGTTTTGTTTGGTTATCTTGCAATCCCGAGATAATCGTCTCCATGCTCCAAATCCATTTTAAAGCCATTTCTAAGGCATTTCGCGCATAAATGAAATGAACACATTTTTCTCCAAAACTATAACAGATGCAAGCTTGTCCTGTTTGGTGGAGATGATATTTAATAAAATAAGTAGAAATCCACTAAAAGTTTTGTTTGGTTATCTTGCAATCCCGAGATAATCGTCTCCATGCTCCAAATCCATTTTAAAGCCATTTTTAAGGCATTTCGCGCATACATGAAATGAACACATTTTTCTCCAAAACTATAACAGATGCAAGCTTGTCCTGTTTGGTGGAGATGATATTTAATTAAATAAGTAGAAATCCACTAAAAGTTTTGTTTGGTTATCTTGCAATCCCGAGATAATCGTCTCCATGCTCCAAATCCATTTTAAAGCCATTTTTAAGGCATTTCGCGCATACATGAAATGAACACATTTTTCTCCAAAACTATAACAGATGCAAGCTTGTCCTGTTTGGTGGAGATGATATTTAATAAAATAAGTAGAAATCCACTAAAAGTTTTGTTTGGTTATCTTGCAATCCCGAGATAATCGTCTCCATGCTCCAAATCCATTTTAAAGCCATTTTTAAGGCATTTCGCGCATACATGAAATGAACACATTTTTCTCCAAAACTATAACAGATGCAAGCTTGTCCTGTTTGGTGGAGATGATATTTAATAAAATAAGTAGAAATCCACTAAAAGTTTTGTTTGGTTATCTTGCAATCCCGAGATAATCGTCTCCATGCTCCAAATCCATTTTAAAGCCATTTTTAAGGCATTTCGCGCATACATGAAATGAACACATTTTTCTCCAAAACTATAACAGATGCAAGCTTGTCCTGTTTGGTGGAGATGATATTTAATAAAATAAGTAGAAATCCACTAAAAGTTTTGTTTGGTTATCTTGCAATCCCGAGATAATCGTCTCCATGCTCCAAATCCATTTTAAAGCCATTTTTAAGGCATTTCGCGCATACATGAAATGAACACATTTTTCTCCAAAACTATAACAGATGCAAGCTTGTCCTGTTTGGTGGAGATGATATTTAATAAAATAAGTAGAAATCCACTAAAAGTTTTGTTTGGTTATCTTGCAATCCCGAGATAATCGTCTCCATGCTCCAAATCCATTTTAAAGCCATTTTTAAGGCATTTCGCGCATACATGAAATGAACACATTTTTCTCCAAAACTATAACAGATGCAAGCTTGTCCTGTTTGGTGGAGATGATATTTAATAAAATAAGTAGAAATCCACTAAAAGTTTTGTTTGGTTATCTTGCAATCCCGAGATAATCGTCTCCATGCTCCAAATCCATTTTAAAGCCATTTTTAAGGCATTTCGCGCATACATGAAATGAACACATTTTTCTCCAAAACTATAACAGATGCAAGCTTGTCCTGTTTGGTGGAGATGATATTTAATAAAATAAGTAGAAATCCACTAAAAGTTTTGTTTGGTTATCTTGCAATCCCGAGATAATCGTCTCCATGCTCCAAATCCATTTTAAAGCCATTTTTAAGGCATTTCGCGCATACATGAAATGAACACATTTTTCTCCAAAACTATAACAGATGCAAGCTTGTCCTGTTTGGTGGAGATGATATTTAATAAAATAAGTAGAAATCCACTAAAAGTTTTGTTTGGTTATCTTGCAATCCCGAGATAATCGTCTCCATGCTCCAAATCCATTTTAAAGCCATTTTTAAGGCATTTCGCGCATACATGAAATGAACACATTTTTCTCCAAAACTATAACAGATGCAAGCTTGTCCTGTTTGGTGGAGATGATATTTAATAAAATAAGTAGAAATCCACTAAAAGTTTTGTTTGGTTATCTTGCAATCCCGAGATAATCGTCTCCATGCTCCAAATCCATTTTAAAGCCATTTTTAAGGCATTTCGCGCATACATGAAATGAACACATTTTTCTCCAAAACTATAACAGATGCAAGCTTGTCCTGTTTGGTGGAGATGATATTTAATAAAATAAGTAGAAATCCACTAAAAGTTTTGTTTGGTTATCTTGCAATCCCGAGATAATCGTCTCCATGCTCCAAATCCATTTTAAAGCCATTTTTAAGGCATTTCGCGCATACATGAAATGAACACATTTTTCTCCAAAACTATAACAGATGCAAGCTTGTCCTGTTTGGTGGAGATGATATTTAATAAAATAAGTAGAAATCCACTAAAAGTTTTGTTTGGTTATCTTGCAATCCCGAGATAATCGTCTCCATGCTCCAAATCCATTTTAAAGCCATTTTTAAGGCACTTCGCGCATACATGAAATGAACACATTTTTCTCCAAAACTATAACAGATGCAAGCTTGTCCTGTTTGGTGGAGATGATATTTAATAAAATAAGTAGAAATCCACTAAAAGTTTTGTTTGGTTATCTTGCAATCCCGAGATAATCGTCTCCATGCTCCAAATCCATTTTAAAGCCATTTTTAAGGCATTTCGCGCATACATGAAATGAACACATTTTTCTCCAAAACTATAACAGATGCAAGCTTGTCCTGTTTGGTGGAGATGATATTTAATAAAATAAGTAGAAATCCACTAAAAGTTTTGTTTGGTTATCTTGCAATCCCGAGATAATCGTCTCCATGCTCCAAATCCATTTTAAAGCCATTTTTAAGGCATTTCGCGCATACATGAAATGAACACATTTTTCTCCAAAACTATAACAGATGCAAGCTTGTCCTGTTTGGTGGAGATGATATTTAATTAAATAAGTAGAAATCCACTAAAAGTTTTGTTTGGTTATCTTGCAATCCCGAGATAATCGTCTCCATGCTCCAAATCCATTTTAAAGCCATTTTTAAGGCATTTCGCGCATACATGAAATGAACACATTTTTCTCCAAAACTATAACAGATGCAAGCTTGTCCTGTTTGGTGGAGATGATATTTAATAAAATAAGTAGAAATCCACTAAAAGTTTTGTTTGGTTATCTTGCAATCCCGAGATAATCGTCTCCATGCTCCAAATCCATTTTAAAGCCATTTTTAAGGCATTTCGCGCATACATGAAATGAACACATTTTTCTCCAAAACTATAACAGATGCAAGCTTGTCCTGTTTGGTGGAGATGATATTTAATAAAATAAGTAGAAATCCACTAAAATTTTTTTTGGTTATCTTGCAATCCCGAGATAATCGTCTCCATGCTCCAAATCCATTTTAAAGCCATTTTTAAGGCATTTCGCGCATACATGAAATGAACACATTTTTCTCCAAAACTATAACAGATGCAAGCTTGTCCTGTTTGGTGGAGATGATATTTAATAAAATAAGTAGAAATCCACTAAAAGTTTTGTTTGGTTATCTTGCAATCCCGAGATAATCGTCTCCATGCTCCAAATCCATTTTAAAGCCATTTTTAAGGCATTTCGCGCATACATGAAATGAACACATTTTTCTCCAAAACTATAACAGATGCAAGCTTGTCCTGTTTGGTGGAGATGATATTTAATAAAATAAGTAGAAATCCACTAAAAGTTTTGTTTGGTTATCTTGCAATCCCGAGATAATCGTCTCCATGCTCCAAATCCATTTTAAAGCCATTTTTAAGGCATTTCGCGCATACATGAAATGAACACATTTTTCTCCAAAACTATAACAGATGCAAGCTTGTCCTGTTTGGTGGAGATGATATTTAATAAAATAAGTAGAAATCCACTAAAAGTTTTGTTTGGTTATCTTGCAATCCCGAGATAATCGTCTCCATGCTCCAAATCCATTTTAAAGCCATTTTTAAGGCATTTCGCGCATACATGAAATGAACACATTTTTCTCCAAAACTATAACAGATGCAAGCTTGTCCTGTTTGGTGGAGATGATATTTAATAAAATAAGTAGAAATCCACTAAAAGTTTTGTTTGGTTATCTTGCAATCCCGAGATAATCGTCTCCATGCTCCAAATCCATTTTAAAGCCATTTTTAAGGCATTTCGCGCATACATGAAATGAACACATTTTTCTCCAAAACTATAACAGATGCAAGCTTGTCCTGTTTGGTGGAGATGATATTTAATAAAATAAGTAGAAATCCACTAAAAGTTTTGTTTGGTTATCTTGCAATCCCGAGATAATCGTCTCCATGCTCCAAATCCATTTTAAAGCCATTTTTAAGGCACTTCGCGCATACATGAAATGAACACATTTTTCTCCAAAACTATAACAGATGCAAGCTTGTCCTGTTTGGTGGAGATGATATTTAATAAAATAAGTAGAAATCCACTAAAAGTTTTGTTTGGTTATCTTGCAATCCCGAGATAATCGTCTCCATGCTCCAAATCCATTTTAAAGCCATTTTTAAGGCATTTCGCGCATACATGAAATGAACACATTTTTCTCCAAAACTATAACAGATGCAAGCTTGTCCTGTTTGGTGGAGATGATATTTAATAAAATAAGTAGAAATCCACTAAAAGTTTTGTTTGGTTATCTTGCAATCCCGAGATAATCGTCTCCATGCTCCAAATCCATTTTAAAGCCATTTTTAAGGCATTTCGCGCATACATGAAATGAACACATTTTTCTCCAAAACTATAACAGATGCAAGCTTGTCCTGTTTGGTGGAGATGATATTTAATTAAATAAGTAGAAATCCACTAAAAGTTTTGTTTGGTTATCTTGCAATCCCGAGATAATCGTCTCCATGCTCCAAATCCATTTTAAAGCCATTTTTAAGGCATTTCGCGCATACATGAAATGAACACATTTTTCTCCAAAACTATAACAGATGCAAGCTTGTCCTGTTTGGTGGAGATGATATTTAATAAAATAAGTAGAAATCCACTAAAAGTTTTGTTTGGTTATCTTGCAATCCCGAGATAATCGTCTCCATGCTCCAAATCCATTTTAAAGCCATTTTTAAGGCATTTCGCGCATACATGAAATGAACACATTTTTCTCCAAAACTATAACAGATGCAAGCTTGTCCTGTTTGGTGGAGATGATATTTAATAAAATAAGTAGAAATCCACTAAAATTTTTTTTGGTTATCTTGCAATCCCGAGATAATCGTCTCCATGCTCCAAATCCATTTTAAAGCCATTTTTAAGGCATTTCGCGCATACATGAAATGAACACATTTTTCTCCAAAACTATAACAGATGCAAGCTTGTCCTGTTTGGTGGAGATGATATTTAATAAAATAAGTAGAAATCCACTAAAAGTTTTGTTTGGTTATCTTGCAATCCCGAGATAATCGTCTCCATGCTCCAAATCCATTTTAAAGCCATTTTTAAGGCATTTCGCGCATACATGAAATGAACACATTTTTCTCCAAAACTATAACAGATGCAAGCTTGTCCTGTTTGGTGGAGATGATATTTAATAAAATAAGTAGAAATCCACTAAAAGTTTTGTTTGGTTATCTTGCAATCCCGAGATAATCGTCTCCATGCTCCAAATCCATTTTAAAGCCATTTTTAAGGCATTTCGCGCATACATGAAATGAACACATTTTTCTCCAAAACTATAACAGATGCAAGCTTGTCCTGTTTGGTGGAGATGATATTTAATAAAATAAGTAGAAATCCACTAAAAGTTTTGTTTGGTTATCTTGCAATCCCGAGATAATCGTCTCCATGCTCCAAATCCATTTTAAAGCCATTTTTAAGGCATTTCGCGCATACATGAAATGAACACATTTTTCTCCAAAACTATAACAGATGCAAGCTTGTCCTGTTTGGTGGAGATGATATTTAATAAAATAAGTAGAAATCCACTAAAAGTTTTGTTTGGTTATCTTGCAATCCCGAGATAATCGTCTCCATGCTCCAAATCCATTTTAAAGCCATTTTTAAGGCATTTCGCGCATACATGAAATGAACACATTTTTCTCCAAAACTATAACAGATGCAAGCTTGTCCTGTTTGGTGGAGATGATATTTAATAAAATAAGTAGAAATCCAGTAAAAGTTTTGTTTGGTTATCTTGCAATCCCGAGATAATCGTCTCCATGCTCCAAATCCATTTTAAAGCCATTTTTAAGGCATTTCGCGCATACATGAAATGAACACATTTTTCTCCAAAACTATAACAGATGCAAGCTTGTCCTGTTTGGTAGAGATGATATTTAATAAAATAAGTAGAAATCCACTAAAAGTTTTGTTTGGTTATCTTGCAATCCCGAGATAATCGTCTCCATGCTCCAAATCCATTTTAAAGCCATTTTTAAGGCATTTCGCGCATACATGAAATGAACACATTTTTCTCCAAAACTATAACAGATGCAAGCTTGTCCTGTTTGGTGGAGATGATATTTAATAAAATAAGTAGAAATCCACTAAAAGTTTTGTTTGGTTATCTTGCAATCCCGAGATAATCGTCTCCATGCTCCAAATCCATTTTAAACCCATTTTTAAAGGCATTTCGCGCATACATGAAATGAACACATTTTTCTCCAAAACTATAACAGATGCAAGCTTGTCCTGTTTGGTGGAGATGATATTTTAATAAAATAAGTAGAAATCCACTAAAAGTTTTGTTTGGTTATCTTGCAATCTCGAGATAATCGTCTCCATGCTTCAAATGCTATTAAAACCCATTTCTAAGGCATTTCGCGCATAAATGAAATGAACAAATTTTTCTCCAAAACTATAACAGATGCAAGCTTGTCCTGTTTGGTGAGAGATGATATTTAATAAAATAAGTAGAAATCCACTAAAAGTTTTGTTTGGTTATCTTGCAATCCCGAGATAATCGTCTCCATGCTCCAAATCCATTTTAAAGCCATTTTTAAGGCATTTCGCGCATACATGAAATGAACACATTTTTCTCCAAAACTATAACAGATGCAAGCTTGTCCTGTTTGGTGGAGATGATATTTATAAATAAGTAGAATCCACTAAAAGTTTTTGTTTGGTTTATCTTGCAATCCCGAGATAATCGTCTCCATGCTCCAAATCCAATTTTAAAGCCATTTTTAAGGCATTTCGCGCATACATGAAATGAAACACATTTTTCTCCAAAACTATAACAGATGCAAGCTTGTCCTGTTTGGTGTGGAGATGATATTTAATAAAATAAGTAGAAATCCACTAAAAGTTTTGTTTGGTCTATCTTGCAATCCCGAGATAATCGTCTCCATGCTCCAAATCCATTTTAAAGCCATTTTTAAGGCATTTCGCGCATACATGAAATGAACACATTTTTCTCCAAAACTATAACAGATGCAAGCTTGTCCTGTTTGGTGGAGATGATATTTAATAAAATAAGTAGAAATCCACTAAAAGTTTTGTTTGGTTATCTTGCAATCCCGAGATAATCGTCTCCATGCTCCAAATCCATTTTAAAGCCATTTTTAAGGCATTTCGCGCATACATGAAATGAACACATTTTTCTCCAAAACTATAACAGATGCAAGCTTGTCCTGTTTGGTGGAGATGATATTTAATAAAATAAGTAGAAATCCACTAAAGCTTTTGTTTGGTTATCTTGCAATCCCTAGATAATCGTCTCCATGCTCCCAAATCCATTTTAAAGCCATTTTTAAGGCATTTCGCGCATACATGAAATGAACACATTTTTCTCCAAAACTATAACAGATGCAAGCTTGTCCTGTTTGGTGGAGATGATATTTAATAAAATAAGTAGAAATCCACTAAAAGTTTTGTTTGGTTATCTTGCAATCCCGAGATAATCGTCTCCATGCTCCAAATCCATTTTAAAGCCATTTTTAAGGCATTTCGCGCATACATGAAATGAACACATTTTTCTCCAAAACTATAACAGATGCAAGCTTGTCCTGTTTGGTGGAGATGATATTTAATAAAAATAAGTAGAAATCCACTAAAGTTTTGTTTGGTTATTTGCAATCCCGAGATAATCGTCTCCATGCTCCAAATCCATTTTTAAAGCCATTTTTAAGGCATTTCGCGCATACATGAAATGAACACATTTTTCTCCAAAACTATAACAGATGCAAGCTTGTCCTGTTTGGTGGAGATAATATTTAATAAAATAAGTAGAAATCCACTAAAAGTTTTGTTTGGTTATCTTGCAATCCCGAGATAATCGTCTCCATGCTCCAAATCCATTTTAAAGCTATTTTTAAGGCATTTCGCGCATACATGAAATGAACACATTTTTCTCCAAAACTATAACAGATGCAAGCTTGTCCTGTTTGGTGGAGAAATAAAATAAGTAGAAATCCACTAAAAGTTTTGTTTGGTTATCTTGCAATCCCGAGATAATCGTCTCCATGCTCCAAATCCATTTTAAAGCCATTTTTAAGGCATTTCGCGCATACATGAAATGAACACATTTTTCTCCAAAACTATAACAGATGCAAGCTTGTCCTGTTTGGTGGAGATGATATTTAATAAAATAAGTAGAAATCCACTAAAAGTTTTGTTTGGTTATCTTGCAATCCCGAGATAATCGTCTCCATGCTCCAAATCCATTTTAAAGCCATTTTTAAGGCATTTCGCGCATACATGAAATGAACACATTTTTCTCCAAAACTATAACAGATGCAAGCTTGTCCTGTTTGGTGGAGATGATATTTAATAAAATAAGTAGAAATCCACTAAAAGTTTTGTTTGGTTATCTTGCAATCCCGAGATAATCGTCTCCATGCTCCAAATCCATTTTAAAGCCATTTTTAAGGCATTTCGCGCATACATGAAATGAACACATTTTTCTCCAAAACTATAACAGATGCAAGCTTGTCCTGTTTGGTGGAGATGATATTTAATAAAATAAGTAGAAATCCACTAAAAGTTTTGTTTGGTTATCTTGCAATCCCGAGATAATCGTCTCCATGCTCCAAATCCATTTTAAAGCCATTTTTAAGGCATTTCGCGCATACATGAAATGAACACATTTTTCTCCAAAACTATAACAGATGCAAGCTTGTCCTGTTTGGTGGAGATGATATTTAATAAAATAAGTAGAAATCCACTAAAAGTTTTGTTTGGTTATCTTGCAATCCCGAGATAATCGTCTCCATGCTCCAAATCCATTTTAAAGCCATTTTTAAGGCATTTCGCGCATACATGAAATGAACACATTTTTCTCCAAAACTATAACAGATGCAAGCTTGTCCTGTTTGGTGGAGATGATATTTAATAAAATAAGTAGAAATCCACTAAAAGTTTTGTTTGGTTATCTTGCAATCCCGAGATAATCGTCTCCATGCTCCAAATCCATTTTAAAGCCATTTTTAAGGCATTTCGCGCATACATGAAATGAACACATTTTTCTCCAAAACTATAACAGATGCAAGCTTGTCCTGTTTGGTGGAGATGATATTTAATAAAATAAGTAGAAATCCACTAAAAGTTTTGTTTGGTTATCTTGCAATCCCGAGATAATCGTCTCCATGCTCCAAATCCATTTTAAAGCCATTTTTAAGGCATTTCGCGCATACATGAAATGAACACATTTTTCTCCAAAACTATAACAGATGCAAGCTTGTCCTGTTTGGTGGAGATGATATTTAATAAAATAAGTAGAAATCCACTAAAAGTTTTGTTTGGTTATCTTGCAATCCCGAGATAATCGTCTCCATGCTCCAAATCCATTTAAAGCCATTTTTAAGGCATTTCGCGCATACATGAAATGAACACATTTTTCTCCAAAACTATAACAGATGCAAGCTTGTCCTGTTTGGTGGAGATGATATTTAATAAAATAAGTAGAAATCCACTAAAAGTTTTGTTTGGTTATCTTGCAATCCCGAGATAATCGTCTCCATGCTCCAAATCCATTTTAAAGCCATTTTTAAGGCATTTCGCGCATACATGAAATGAACACATTTTTCTCCAAAACTATAACAGATGCAAGCTTGTCCTGTTTGGTGGAGATGATATTTAATAAAATAAGTAGAAATCCACTAAAAGTTTTGTTTGGTTATCTTGCAATCCCGAGATAATCGTCTCCATGCTCCAAATCCATTTTAAAGCCATTTTTAAGGCATTTCGCGCATACATGAAATGAACACATTTTTCTCCAAAACTATAACAGATGCAAGCTTGTCCTGTTTGGTGGAGATGATATTTAATAAAATAAGTAGAAATCCACTAAAAGTTTTGTTTGGTTATCTTGCAATCCCGAGATAATCGTCTCCATGCTCCAAATCCATTTTAAAGCCATTTTTAAGGCATTTCGCGCATACATGAAATGAACACATTTTTCTCCAAAACTATAACAGATGCAAGCTTGTCCTGTTTGGTGGAGATGATATTTAATAAAATAAGTAGAAATCCACTAAAAGTTTTGTTTGGTTATCTTGCAATCCCGAGATAATCGTCTCCATGCTCCAAATCCATTTTAAAGCCATTTTTAAGGCACTTCGCGCATACATGAAATGAACACATTTTTCTCCAAAACTATAACAGATGCAAGCTTGTCCTGTTTGGTGGAGATGATATTTAATAAAATAAGTAGAAATCCACTAAAAGTTTTGTTTGGTTATCTTGCAATCCCGAGATAATCGTCTCCATGCTCAAAATCCATTTTAAAGCCATTTTTAAGGCATTTCGCGCATACATGAAATGAACACATTTTTCTCCAAAACTATAACAGATGCAAGCTTGTCCTGTTTGGTGGAGATGATATTTAATAAAATAAGTAGAAATCCACTAAAAGTTTTGTTTGGTTATCTTGCAATCCCGAGATAATCGTCTCCATGCTCCAAATCCATTTTAAAGCCATTTTTAAGGCATTTCGCGCATACATGAAATGAACACATTTTTCTCCAAAACTATAACAGATGCAAGCTTGTCCTGTTTGGTGGAGATGATATTTAATAAAATAAGTAGAAATCCACTAAAAGTTTTGTTTGGTTATCTTGCAATCCCGAGATAATCGTCTCCATGCTCCAAATCCATTTTAAAGCCATTTTTAAGGCATTTCGCGCATACATGAAATGAACACATTTTTCTCCAAAACTATAACAGATGCACGCTTGTCCTGTTTGGTGGAGATGATATTTAATTAAATAAGTAGAAATCCACTAAAAGTTTTGTTTGGTTATCTTGCAATCCCGAGATAATCGTCTCCATGCTCCAAATCCATTTTAAAGCCATTTTTAAGGCATTTCGCGCATACATGAAATGAACACATTTTTCTCCAAAACTATAACAGATGCAAGCTTGTCCTGTTTGGTGGAGATGATATTTAATAAAATAAGTAGAAATCCACTAAAAGTTTTGTTTGGTTATCTTGCAATCCCGAGATAATCGTCTCCATGCTCCAAATCCATTTTAAAGCCATTTTTAAGGCATTTCGCGCATACATGAAATGAACACATTTTTCTCCAAAACTATAACAGATGCAAGCTTGTCCTGTTTGGTGGAGATGATATTTAATAAAATAAGTAGAAATCCACTAAAAGTTTTGTTTGGTTATCTTGCAATCCCGAGATAATCGTCTCCATGCTCCAAATCCATTTTAAAGCCATTTTTAAGGCATTTCGCGCATACATGAAATGAACACATTTTTCTCCAAAACTATAACAGATGCAAGCTTGTCCTGTTTGGTGGAGATGATATTTAATAAAATAAGTAGAAATCCACTAAAAGTTTTGTTTGGTTATCTTGCAATCCCGAGATAATCGTCTCCATGCTCCAAATCCATTTTAAAGCCATTTTTAAGGCATTTCGCGCATACATGAAATGAACACATTTTTCTCCAAAACTATAACAGATGCAAGCTTGTCCTGTTTGGTGGAGATGATATTTAATAAAATAAGTAGAAATCCACTAAAAGTTTTGTTTGGTTATCTTGCAATCCCGAGATAATCGTCTCCATGCTCCAAATCCATTTTAAAGCCATTTTTAAGGCATTTCGCGCATACATGAAATGAACACATTTTTCTCCAAAACTATAACAGATGCACGCTTGTCCTGTTTGGTGGAGATGATATTTAATTAAATAAGTAGAAATCCACTAAAAGTTTTGTTTGGTTATCTTGCAATCCCGAGATAATCGTCTCCATGCTCCAAATCCATTTTAAAGCCATTTTTAAGGCATTTCGCGCATACATGAAATGAACACATTTTTCTCCAAAACTATAACAGATGCAAGCTTGTCCTGTTTGGTGGAGATGATATTTAATAAAATAAGTAGAAATCCACTAAAAGTTTTGTTTGGTTATCTTGCAATCCCGAGATAATCGTCTCCATGCTCCAAATCCATTTTAAAGCCATTTTTAAGGCATTTCGCGCATACATGAAATGAACACATTTTTCTCCAAAACTATAACAGATGCAAGCTTGTCCTGTTTGGTGGAGATGATATTTAATAAAATAAGTAGAAATCCACTAAAAGTTTTGTTTGGTTATCTTGCAATCCCGAGATAATCGTCTCCATGCTCCAAATCCATTTTAAAGCCATTTTTAAGGCATTTCGCGCATACATGAAATGAACACATTTTTCTCCAAAACTATAACAGATGCAAGCTTGTCCTGTTTGGTGGAGATGATATTTAATAAAATAAGTAGAAATCCACTAAAAGTTTTGTTTGGTTATCTTGCAATCCCGAGATAATCGTCTCCATGCTCCAAATCCATTTTAAAGCCATTTTTAAGGCATTTCGCGCATACATGAAATGAACACATTTTTCTCCAAAACTATAACAGATGCAAGCTTGTCCTGTTTGGTAGAGATGATATTTAATAAAATAAGTAGAAATCCACTAAAAGTTTTGTTTGGTTATCTTGCAATCCCGAGATAATCGTCTCCATGCTCCAAATCCATTTTAAAGCCATTTTAAGGCATTTCGCGCATACATGAAATGAACACATTTTTCTCCAAAACTATAACAGATGCAAGCTTGTCCTGTTTGGTGGAGATGATATTTAATAAAATAAGTAGAAATCCACTAAAAGTTTTGTTTGGTTATCTTGCAATCCCGAGATAATCGTCTCCATGCTCCAAATCCATTTTAAACCCATTTTTAAGGCATTTCGCGCATACATGAAATGAACACATTTTTCTCCAAAACTAACAGATGCAAGCTTGTCCTGTTTGGTGGAGATGATATTTAATAAAATAAGTAGAAATCCACTAAAAGTTTTGTTTGGTTATCTTGCAATCTCGAGATAATCGTCTCCATGCTTCAAATGCTATTAAAACCCATTTCTAAGGCATTTCGCGCATAAATGAAATGAACAAATTTTTCTCCAAAACTATAACAGATGCAAGCTTGTCCTGTTTGGTGGAGATGATATTTAATAAAATAAGTAGAAATCCACTAAAAGTTTTGTTTGGTTATCTTGCAATCCCGAGATAATCGTCTCCATGCTCCAAATCCATTTTAAAGCCATTTTTAAGGCATTTCGCGCATACATGAAATGAACACATTTTTCTCCAAAACTATAACAGATGCAAGCTTGTCCTGTTTGGTGGAGATGATATTTAATAAAATAAGTAGAAATCCACTAAAAGTTTTGTTTGGTTATCTTGCAATCCCGAGATAATCGTCTCCATGCTCCAAATCCATTTTAAAGCCATTTTTAAGGCATTTCGCGCATACATGAAATGAACACATTTTTCTCCAAAACTATAACAGATGCAAGCTTGTCCTGTTTGGTGGAGATGATATTTAATAAAATAAGTAGAAATCCACTAAAAGTTTTGTTTGGTTATCTTGCAATCCCGAGATAATCGTCTCCATGCTCCAAATCCATTTTAAAGCCATTTTTAAGGCATTTCGCGCATACATGAAATGAACACATTTTTCTCCAAAACTATAACAGATGCAAGCTTGTCCTGTTTGGTGGAGATGATATTTAATAAAATAAGTAGAAATCCACTAAAAGTTTTGTTTGGTTATCTTGCAATCCCGAGATAATCGTCTCCATGCTCCAAATCCATTTTAAAGCCATTTTTAAGGCATTTCGCGCATACATGAAATGAACACATTTTTCTCCAAAACTATAACAGATGCAAGCTTGTCCTGTTTGGTGGAGATGATATTTAATAAAATAAGTAGAAATCCACTAAAAGTTTTGTTTGGTTATCTTGCAATCCCGAGATAATCGTCTCCATGCTCCAAATCCATTTTAAAGCCATTTTTAAGGCATTTCGCGCATACATGAAATGAACACATTTTTCTCCAAAACTATAACAGATGCAAGCTTGTCCTGTTTGGTGGAGATGATATTTAATAAAATAAGTAGAAATCCACTAAAAGTTTTGTTTGGTTATCTTGCAATCCCGAGATAATCGTCTCCATGCTCCAAATCCATTTTAAAGCCATTTTTAAGGCATTTCGCGCATACATGAAATGAACACATTTTTCTCCAAAACTATAACAGATGCAAGCTTGTCCTGTTTGGTGGAGATGATATTTAATAAAATAAGTAGAAATCCACTAAAAGTTTTGTTTGGTTATCTTGCAATCCCGAGATAATCGTCTCCATGCTCCAAATCCATTTTAAAGCCATTTTTAAGGCATTTCGCGCATACATGAAATGAACACATTTTTCTCCAAAACTATAACAGATGCAAGCTTGTCCTGTTTGGTGGAGATGATATTTAATAAAATAAGTAGAAATCCACTAAAAGTTTTGTTTGGTTATCTTGCAATCCCGAGATAATCGTCTCCATGCTCCAAATCCATTTTAAAGCCATTTTTAAGGCATTTCGCGCATACATGAAATGAACACATTTTTCTCCAAAACTATAACAGATGCAAGCTTGTCCTGTTTGGTGGAGATGATATTTAATAAAATAAGTAGAAATCCACTAAAAGTTTTGTTTGGTTATCTTGCAATCCCGAGATAATCGTCTCCATGCTCCAAATCCATTTTAAAGCCATTTTTAAGGCATTTCGCGCATACATGAAATGAACACATTTTTCTCCAAAACTATAACAGATGCAAGCTTGTCCTGTTTGGTGGAGATGATATTTAATAAAATAAGTAGAAATCCACTAAAAGTTTTGTTTGGTTATCTTGCAATCCCGAGATAATCGTCTCATGCTCCAAATCCATTTTAAAGCCATTTTTAAGGCATTTCGCGCATACATGAAATGAACACATTTTTCTCCAAAACTATAACAGATGCAAGCTTGTCCTGTTTGGTAGAGATGATATTTAATAAAATAAGTAGAAATCCACTTAAAAGTTTTGTTTGGTTATCTTGCAATCCCGAGATAATCGTCTCAATGCTCCAAATCCATTTTAAAGCCATTTTAAGGCATTTCGCGCCATACATGAAATGAACACATTTTTCTCGCAAAACTATAACAGATGCAAGCTTGTCCTGTTTGGTGGAGATGATATTTAATAAAATAAGTAGAAATCCACTAAAAGTTTTGTTTGGTTATCTTGCAATCCCGAGATAATCGTCTCCATGCTCCAAATCCATTTTAAAGCCATTTTTAAGGCATTTCGCGCATACATGAAATGAACACATTTTTCTCCAAAACTATAACAGATGCAAGCTTGTCCTGTTTGGTGGAGATGATATTTAATAAAATAAGTAGAAATCCACTAAAAGTTTTGTTTGGTTATCTTGCAATCCCGAGATAATCGTCTCCATGCTCCAAATCCATTTTAAAGCCATTTTTAAGGCATTTCGCGCATACATGAAATGAACACATTTTTCTCCAAAACTATAACAGATGCAAGCTTGTCCTGTTTGGTGGAGATGATATTTAATAAAATAAGTAGAAATCCACTAAAAGTTTTGTTTGGTTATCTTGCAATCCCGAGATAATCGTCTCCATGCTCCAAATCCATTTTAAAGCCATTTTTAAGGCATTTCGCGCATACATGAAATGAACACATTTTTCTCCAAAACTATAACAGATGCAAGCTTGTCCTGTTTGGTGGAGATGATATTTAATAAAATAAGTAGAAATCCACTAAAAGTTTTGTTTGGTTATCTTGCAATCCCGAGATAATCGTCTCCATGCTCCAAATCCATTTTAAAGCCATTTTTAAGGCATTTCGCGCATACATGAAATGAACACATTTTTCTCCAAAACTATAACAGATGCAAGCTTGTCCTGTTTGGTGGAGATGATATTTAATAAAATAAGTAGAAATCCACTAAAAGTTTTGTTTGGTTATCTTGCAATCCCGAGATAATCGTCTCCATGCTCCAAATCCATTTTAAAGCCATTTTTAAGGCATTTCGCGCATACATGAAATGAACACATTTTTCTCCAAAACTATAACAGATGCAAGCTTGTCCTGTTTGGTGGAGATGATATTTAATAAAATAAGTAGAAATCCACTAAAAGTTTTGTTTGGTTATCTTGCAATCCCGAGATAATCGTCTCCATGCTCCAAATCCATTTTAAAGCCATTTTTAAGGCATTTCGCGCATACATGAAATGAACACATTTTTCTCCAAAACTATAACAGATGCAAGCTTGTCCTGTTTGGTGGAGATGATATTTAATAAAATAAGTAGAAATCCACTAAAAGTTTTGTTTGGTTATCTTGCAATCCCGAGATAATCGTCTCCATGCTCCAAATCCATTTTAAAGCCATTTTTAAGGCATTTCGCGCATACATGAAATGAACACATTTTTCTCCAAAACTATAACAGATGCAAGCTTGTCCTGTTTGGTGGAGATGATATTTAATAAAATAAGTAGAAATCCACTAAAAGTTTTGTTTGGTTATCTTGCAATCCCGAGATAATCGTCTCCATGCTCCAAATCCATTTTAAAGCCATTTTTAAGGCATTTCGCGCATACATGAAATGAACACATTTTTCTCCAAAACTATAACAGATGCAAGCTTGTCCTGTTTGGTGGAGATGATATTTAATAAAATAAGTAGAAATCCACTAAAAGTTTTGTTTGGTTATCTTGCAATCCCGAGATAATCGTCTCCATGCTCCAAATCCATTTTAAAGCCATTTTTAAGGCATTTCGCGCATACATGAAATGAACACATTTTTCTCCAAAACTATAACAGATGCAAGCTTGTCCTGTTTGGTGGAGATGATATTTAATAAAATAAGTAGAAATCCACTAAAAGTTTTGTTTGGTTATCTTGCAATCCCGAGATAATCGTCTCCATGCTCCAAATCCATTTTAAAGCCATTTTTAAGGCATTTCGCGCATACATGAAATGAACACATTTTTCTCCAAAACTATAACAGATGCAAGCTTGTCCTGTTTGGTGGAGATGATATTTAATAAAATAAGTAGAAATCCACTAAAAGTTTTGTTTGGTTATCTTGCAATCCCGAGATAATCGTCTCCATGCTCCAAATCCATTTTAAAGCCATTTTTAAGGCATTTCGCGCATACATGAAATGAACACATTTTTCTCCAAAACTATAACAGATGCAAGCTTGTCCTGTTTGGTGGAGATGATATTTAATAAAATAAGTAGAAATCCACTAAAAGTTTTGTTTGGTTATCTTGCAATCCCGAGATAATCGTCTCCATGCTCCAAATCCATTTTAAAGCCATTTTTAAGGCATTTCGCGCATACATGAAATGAACACATTTTTCTCCAAAACTATAACAGATGCAAGCTTGTCCTGTTTGGTGGAGATGATATTTAATAAAATAAGTAGAAATCCACTAAAAGTTTTGTTTGGTTATCTTGCAATCCCGAGATAATCGTCTCCATGCTCCAAATCCATTTTAAAGCCATTTTTAAGGCATTTCGCGCATACATGAAATGAACACATTTTTCTCCAAAACTATAACAGATGCAAGCTTGTCCTGTTTGGTGGAGATGATATTTAATAAAATAAGTAGAAATCCACTAAAAGTTTTGTTTGGTTATCTTGCAATCCCGAGATAATCGTCTCCATGCTCCAAATCCATTTTAAAGCCATTTTTAAGGCATTTCGCGCATACATGAAATGAACACATTTTTCTCCAAAACTATAACAGATGCAAGCTTGTCCTGTTTGGTGGAGATGATATTTAATAAAATAAGTAGAAATCCACTAAAAGTTTTGTTTGGTTATCTTGCAATCCCGAGATAATCGTCTCCATGCTCCAAATCCATTTTAAAGCCATTTTTAAGGCATTTCGCGCATACATGAAATGAACACATTTTTCTCCAAAACTATAACAGATGCAAGCTTGTCCTGTTTGGTGGAGATGATATTTAATAAAATAAGTAGAAATCCACTAAAAGTTTTGTTTGGTTATCTTGCAATCCCGAGATAATCGTCTCCATGCTCCAAATCCATTTTAAAGCCATTTTTAAGGCATTTCGCGCATACATGAAATGAACACATTTTTCTCCAAAACTATAACAGATGCAAGCTTGTCCTGTTTGGTGGAGATGATATTTAATAAAATAAGTAGAAATCCACTAAAAGTTTTGTTTGGTTATCTTGCAATCCCGAGATAATCGTCTCCATGCTCCAAATCCATTTTAAAGCCATTTTTAAGGCATTTCGCGCATACATGAAATGAACACATTTTTCTCCAAAACTATAACAGATGCAAGCTTGTCCTGTTTGGTGGAGATGATATTTAATAAAATAAGTAGAAATCCACTAAAAGTTTTGTTTGGTTATCTTGCAATCCCGAGATAATCGTCTCCATGCTCCAAATCCATTTTAAAGCCATTTTTAAGGCATTTCGCGCATACATGAAATGAACACATTTTTCTCCAAAACTATAACAGATGCAAGCTTGTCCTGTTTGGTGGAGATGATATTTAATAAAATAAGTAGAAATCCACTAAAAGTTTTGTTTGGTTATCTTGCAATCCCGAGATAATCGTCTCCATGCTCCAAATCCATTTTAAAGCCATTTTTAAGGCATTTCGCGCATACATGAAATGAACACATTTTTCTCCAAAACTATAACAGATGCAAGCTTGTCCTGTTTGGTGGAGATGATATTTAATAAAATAAGTAGAAATCCACTAAAAGTTTTGTTTGGTTATCTTGCAATCCCGAGATAATCGTCTCCATGCTCCAAATCCATTTTAAAGCCATTTTTAAGGCATTTCGCGCATACATGAAATGAACACATTTTTCTCCAAAACTATAACAGATGCAAGCTTGTCCTGTTTGGTGGAGATGATATTTAATAAAATAAGTAGAAATCCACTAAAAGTTTTGTTTGGTTATCTTGCAATCCCGAGATAATCGTCTCCATGCTCCAAATCCATTTTAAAGCCATTTTTAAGGCATTTCGCGCATACATGAAATGAACACATTTTTCTCCAAAACTATAACAGATGCAAGCTTGTCCTGTTTGGTGGAGATGATATTTAATAAAATAAGTAGAAATCCACTAAAAGTTTTGTTTGGTTATCTTGCAATCCCGAGATAATCGTCTCCATGCTCCAAATCCATTTTAAAGCCATTTTTAAGGCATTTCGCGCATACATGAAATGAACACATTTTTCTCCAAAACTATAACAGATGCAAGCTTGTCCTGTTTGGTGGAGATGATATTTAATAAAATAAGTAGAAATCCACTAAAAGTTTTGTTTGGTTATCTTGCAATCCCGAGATAATCGTCTCCATGCTCCAAATCCATTTTAAAGCCATTTTTAAGGCATTTCGCGCATACATGAAATGAACACATTTTTCTCCAAAACTATAACAGATGCAAGCTTGTCCTGTTTGGTGGAGATGATATTTAATAAAATAAGTAGAAATCCACTAAAAGTTTTGTTTGGTTATCTTGCAATCCCGAGATAATCGTCTCCATGCTCCAAATCCATTTTAAAGCCATTTTTAAGGCATTTCGCGCATACATGAAATGAACACATTTTTCTCCAAAACTATAACAGATGCAAGCTTGTCCTGTTTGGTGGAGATGATATTTAATAAAATAAGTAGAAATCCACTAAAAGTTTTGTTTGGTTATCTTGCAATCCCGAGATAATCGTCTCCATGCTCCAAATCCATTTTAAAGCCATTTTTAAGGCATTTCGCGCATACATGAAATGAACACATTTTTCTCCAAAACTATAACAGATGCAAGCTTGTCCTGTTTGGTGGAGATGATATTTAATAAAATAAGTAGAAATCCACTAAAAGTTTTGTTTGGTTATCTTGCAATCCCGAGATAATCGTCTCCATGCTCCAAATCCATTTTAAAGCCATTTTTAAGGCATTTCGCGCATACATGAAATGAACACATTTTTCTCCAAAACTATAACAGATGCAAGCTTGTCCTGTTTGGTGGAGATGATATTTAATAAAATAAGTAGAAATCCACTAAAAGTTTTGTTTGGTTATCTTGCAATCCCGAGATAATCGTCTCCATGCTCCAAATCCATTTTAAAGCCATTTTTAAGGCATTTCGCGCATACATGAAATGAACACATTTTTCTCCAAAACTATAACAGATGCAAGCTTGTCCTGTTTGGTGGAGATGATATTTAATAAAATAAGTAGAAATCCACTAAAAGTTTTGTTTGGTTATCTTGCAATCCCGAGATAATCGTCTCCATGCTCCAAATCCATTTTAAAGCCATTTTTAAGGCATTTCGCGCATACATGAAATGAACACATTTTTCTCCAAAACTATAACAGATGCAAGCTTGTCCTGTTTGGTGGAGATGATATTTAATAAAATAAGTAGAAATCCACTAAAAGTTTTGTTTGGTTATCTTGCAATCCCGAGATAATCGTCTCCATGCTCCAAATCCATTTTAAAGCCATTTTTAAGGCATTTCGCGCATACATGAAATGAACACATTTTTCTCCAAAACTATAACAGATGCAAGCTTGTCCTGTTTGGTGGAGATGATATTTAATAAAATAAGTAGAAATCCACTAAAAGTTTTGTTTGGTTATCTTGCAATCCCGAGATAATCGTCTCCATGCTCCAAATCCATTTTAAAGCCATTTTTAAGGCATTTCGCGCATACATGAAATGAACACATTTTTCTCCAAAACTATAACAGATGCAAGCTTGTCCTGTTTGGTGGAGATGATATTTAATAAAATAAGTAGAAATCCACTAAAAGTTTTGTTTGGTTATCTTGCAATCCCGAGATAATCGTCTCCATGCTCCAAATCCATTTTAAAGCCATTTTTAAGGCATTTCGCGCATACATGAAATGAACACATTTTTCTCCAAAACTATAACAGATGCAAGCTTGTCCTGTTTGGTGGAGATGATATTTAATAAAATAAGTAGAAATCCACTAAAAGTTTTGTTTGGTTATCTTGCAATCCCGAGATAATCGTCTCCATGCTCCAAATCCATTTTAAAGCCATTTTTAAGGCATTTCGCGCATACATGAAATGAACACATTTTTCTCCAAAACTATAACAGATGCAAGCTTGTCCTGTTTGGTGGAGATGATATTTAATAAAATAAGTAGAAATCCACTAAAAGTTTTGTTTGGTTATCTTGCAATCCCGAGATAATCGTCTCCATGCTCCAAATCCATTTTAAAGCCATTTTTAAGGCATTTCGCGCATACATGAAATGAACACATTTTTCTCCAAAACTATAACAGATGCAAGCTTGTCCTGTTTGGTGGAGATGATATTTAATAAAATAAGTAGAAATCCACTAAAAGTTTTGTTTGGTTATCTTGCAATCCCGAGATAATCGTCTCCATGCTCCAAATCCATTTTAAAGCCATTTTTAAGGCATTTCGCGCATACATGAAATGAACACATTTTTCTCCAAAACTATAACAGATGCAAGCTTGTCCTGTTTGGTGGAGATGATATTTAATAAAATAAGTAGAAATCCACTAAAAGTTTTGTTTGGTTATCTTGCAATCCCGAGATAATCGTCTCCATGCTCCAAATCCATTTTAAAGCCATTTTTAAGGCATTTCGCGCATACATGAAATGAACACATTTTTCTCCAAAACTATAACAGATGCAAGCTTGTCCTGTTTGGTGGAGATGATATTTAATAAAATAAGTAGAAATCCACTAAAAGTTTTGTTTGGTTATCTTGCAATCCCGAGATAATCGTCTCCATGCTCCAAATCCATTTTAAAGCCATTTTTAAGGCATTTCGCGCATACATGAAATGAACACATTTTTCTCCAAAACTATAACAGATGCAAGCTTGTCCTGTTTGGTGGAGATGATATTTAATAAAATAAGTAGAAATCCACTAAAAGTTTTGTTTGGTTATCTTGCAATCCCGAGATAATCGTCTCCATGCTCCAAATCCATTTTAAAGCCATTTTTAAGGCATTTCGCGCATACATGAAATGAACACATTTTTCTCCAAAACTATAACAGATGCAAGCTTGTCCTGTTTGGTGGAGATGATATTTAATAAAATAAGTAGAAATCCACTAAAAGTTTTGTTTGGTTATCTTGCAATCCCGAGATAATCGTCTCCATGCTCCAAATCCATTTTAAAGCCATTTTTAAGGCATTTCGCGCATACATGAAATGAACACATTTTTCTCCAAAACTATAACAGATGCAAGCTTGTCCTGTTTGGTGGAGATGATATTTAATAAAATAAGTAGAAATCCACTAAAAGTTTTGTTTGGTTATCTTGCAATCCCGAGATAATCGTCTCCATGCTCCAAATCCATTTTAAAGCCATTTTTAAGGCATTTCGCGCATACATGAAATGAACACATTTTTCTCCAAAACTATAACAGATGCAAGCTTGTCCTGTTTGGTGGAGATGATATTTAATAAAATAAGTAGAAATCCACTAAAAGTTTTGTTTGGTGGTATTGGCTTATAGCTCTCTTTGATGGGTGGGTGTGCACCTGTGGGGATGTAGTGTTGGACCCCTTTTATTCCCCCAAAATCTAGCGGATGTTTGCTGAAGACTTGCTCGCTCGTATTCTTGCACTACCCTGTGGACCCGCTTCTTGTGATGTGAAGGTGTGGAGTCAGTGCCTACGTGTAATTCCTTACACCACTCCTCTGGCTGACTTGGTGAGCAGTCACTGACTGGGTGGGGTGCAGTAATAGTGGATGCTGCTACTTGGATAGCATGTGTATCTACTGTGAACAGCTTATCAATGGTGGCAAGTCGGGGCAGCTTAACCTCCTGCTCTCCGCAGTTTAACACTCTCACGGGCACTCTTCCCTTCCGCACTAATGAATAAAACTATGATGTAAATATCATATAGATACCCCACAATTGTAAATAAAGGTAGGTTATGGGAAAAGGGGGAACAGGGAAAGAGGAAAATAGTGTAATAAAGTATACCTTCTGGGGGTGAGAGGAAATGGCAGCACAGCCAGTGGAGGTGAAGCAAAAGGAAGCCTGCAACTAAAGAGTTGAGAGCGTTATCACATGGTGACTGAGCCTGATTGTAAAGGGAGCATAGAGTGGAGCATACTCTGGGCACGTTAGAACCCAAGTTCTTAAACCATGAATATGGACCCCTTTTATTCTCCCAAAGTCTAGCGGATGTTTGCTGAAGACTTGCTCGTATTCTTGCACTACCCTGTGGACCCGCTTCTTGTGATGTGAAGGTGTGGAGTCAGTGCCTACGTGTAATTCCTTACACCACTCCTCTGGTTGACTTGGTGAGCTGTCACTGAATGGGTGTGGTGAAGTAACGGTGGATGCTGTGGCTTGGATATCATATTAAATATAGGGACCCCCATACAGTAGTATGAGAAATTTTTTTGTATTCAATGATCGGTATTACCTTCAGGGGCGCGGCACGTGGACGTGCGTTCCATTAGCCTCACTGCATTCCACTCCCATACAGGAAGTGGGCGCAGCTATTACTACGGTCGCACATAAAAGAACCCACAGCCACCACTGCACACAGCTGACTCCACCACTGGAAACCCACTTCTACACCAACGCAGGTAAGACAGGATCGGCACCTCTATGCTCCCGTTACAATCAGGCTCAGTCACCATGTGATAATGCTCTCAACAATTTAGTTGCAGGCTTCCCCTTGCTTCACCTCCACTGGCTGTGCTGCCATTTCCTCTCCCCCCTGGAAGGTATACTTTATTACACTATTTTCCTGTTTCCCTCTTCTCCCTTTTCCCATAACCTACCTTTATCTGCATTTGTGGGGTATCTATATACTATTTATATCACAGTTTTATTCATTAATACGGAAGGGAAGAGTGCGCGTGAGAGTGTTGAACTGCGGAGAGCAAGAGGTTAAGCTGCCCCGATTTGCCACCATTGATAAGCTGTTCACAGTAGATACACATGCTATCCAAGCAGCAGCAGCATCCACCATTACTGCACCCCACCCAGTCAGTGACAGCTCACCAAGTCAGCCAGAGGAGTGGTGTCAGGAATTACACGTAGGCACTGACTACACACCTTCACATCACAAGAAGGGGGTGCAAGTGTGACGCCCTGGACTAGCCAGTTAGTCACAGACATAACACACACACACACCCCCTTTCCCGGATAGTTACACTAGTCAGACACAAAACCGTTGTTGCCTCCCTCCAGGGGCTGATGTCCACACCAGGTGGGGCGGTGCCAGGCGGTTGGCCCCACCCACCAAGGAGTTCACAGGCCTGGAGGTGGGAAAACCAGTTAGTTAGTTGAAGTTCAGTTAAGAGTTGAACCGTGGAGGTAGTGAGTTCAGGGAACAGCCCAGTTTTGGGTAGGAGTGCAAAACTGCTAGTGTCTGGGTCAGATCCCAGGCACTATGGGGAGATAAGGTATGCACACCAGTGACTATGTAAGGGGAATACATGAAATAGCAGAAACTGCTGTGTGAATACTGACTTGAAAAATTCAATAGCTATATGCAAGAGTGAATATGTGAAAAATGGAATCTGCATTACTGCCATGAACATATGAATCAAGAGAAATTTAGCTACTGAATTGATCAATGCAATAGAGCCCCAACACTACGCCAAAGTATTTCTCTACGTTGGGGTCCCTAGCTTGTGTGTGTCCTCTCATGCAGTTAAAAAACCTACCGTGTATGGGAAGCTGAGACCCAGGCTATTTATGCGTATGATATGGATTGGCAATAGGTGTGGTTGGGGAGGGTTCACAAACGAAAAAATACTAACAAATAGGAATAACGTTTGGAACACCATTCTAAGTCCGAACTGGGTGCAAAAACCTAAAAAAACATCACTATGGGGAGATAAGGTATGCACACCAGTGACTATGTAAGGGGAATACATGAAATAGCAGAAACTGCTGTGTGAATACTGACTTGAAAAATCCAATAGCATTAATTCACATAATCCTAGTGACTGCGCACACAACATGGCCAAACGAAAACAAAAGACAGTACCTGGCCATTCAATCAAATGGAAACTCATAGGCAACACAGTCCATTAGACTAGGCAATTACATGCAGCCAAACAAAGTTCATGGGCCTTGCCTCAGAGTCGAACCCACAACCTCTTGGAGAACAAGCAAAGAGCCTACCACTAAACCAACTCAGTGAAGTTGGAAACCGACTCTACATTAATTAACATAATCCTAGTGACTGCGCACACAACATGGCCAAACAAAAGCAAAAGACAGTACCTAGCCTATCAATCCAATAGAAACTCATAGGTAACACAGTACATTGGACTAGGCAATTACATGCAGCCATACAAAGCCCATGGGTCTTGCCCCAGAGTCGAACCCACAAACTCTCGTAGCCAGGGCAAAGAGCCTACCACTACACCAACACAGAGAAGTAGGTGAATGACTCTACATTAATTCACATAATCCTAGTGACTACGCACACAACATGGCCAAACAAATGCAAAAGACATTATCTGGCCTATCAATCCAATGGAAACTCATAGGCAACACAGTCCATTAGACTAGGCACTTACATGCAGCCATGTAAAGTTCATGGGCATTGCCTCAGAGTCGAACCCACAACCTCTTGGAGAACAAGCAAAGAGCCTACCACTAAACCAACTCAGAGAAGTTGGAAACCGACTCTACATTAATTAACATAATCCTAGTGACTGCGCACACAACATGGCCAAACAAAAGCAAAAGACAGTACGTGGCCTATCAATCCAACGGAAACTCATAGGTAACACAGTACATTGGACTAGGCAATTACATGCAGCCATACAAAGCCCATGGGCCTTGCCCCAGAGTCAAACCCACAACCTCTCATAGCCAAGGCAAAGAGCCTACCAATACACCAACATAGAGAAGTGGAAAACCATTTCTACATTAATTCACATAATCCTAGTGACTGCGCACACAACATGGCCAAACAAAAGCAAAAGACAGTACCTGGCCTATCAATCCAATGGGAACTCATAGGCAACACAGTTAATTGAACTAGGCAATTACATGCAGCCATACAAACTCCATGGGCCTTGCCTCAGAGTCAAACCCACAACCTCTTGCAGCTAAGCAAAGAGCCTTCCACTACAGCAACACAGAGAACTGGGAAACTGATTCTACATTAATTCACATAATCCTACCGACTGCGCACACAACATAACCAAACAAAAGATAATACCTGGCCAATCAATCCAATGGAAACTCATAGGCAACACAGTCCATTGGACTAGGCAATTACACGCAGCCATATAAAGTCCATGGGCTTTGCCTCAGAGTCAAACCCACAATTTCTCGCAGCCCAAGCAAAGAGCCTACCACTACACCAAGACAGAGAAGTTGGAAACTGAGTTTACATTAGTTCACATAATCCTAGTGACTGCGCACACAACATGGCCAAACAAAAGCAAAAGACAGTACCTGGCCTATCAATCCAATGGGAACTCATAGGCAAAACAGTTAATTGAAATAGGCAATTACATGCAGCCATACAAACTCCAGGGGCCTTGCCTCAGAGTCGAACCCACAACCTCTTGCAGCTTAAGCAAAGAGACTACCACTACACCAACACAGAGAAGTAGGTGAATGACTCTACATTAATTCACATAATCCTAGTGACTGCGCACACAACATTGCCAAACAAAAGAAAAAGACAGTACCTGGCCTATCAATCCAATAGAAACTCATAGGCAAAGCAATCAATTGGACTAGGCAATTACATGCAGCCATACAAAGTCCATGGGCCTTGCCTCAAAGTCGAACTCACAACCTCTCGCAGCTCAAGCAAAGAGCCTACCACTACACCAACACAGAGAAATGTAAACCTGACTCTACATTATTTCACATAATCCTAGTGACTGCGCACACAACATGGCCAAACGAAAACAAAAGACAGTAACTGGCCTATCAATCCAATAGAAACTCATAGGCAACACAGTCCATTGGACTAAGCAATTACATGCAGCCATTCAAAGTCCATGAGCCTTGCATTAGAGTCGAACCCACAACCTCTCGCAGCCCAAGCAAAGAGCCTACCACTACACCAACACAGAGAAGTGGGAAACTGACTCTACATTAATTCCCATAACCCTAGTGACTGCGCACACAACATGGTCAAACAAAAGCAAAAGGCAGTACCTGGCCTATCAATCCAATGGAAACTCATAGGCAACATAGTCCATTGGACTAGGCAATTACATGCAGCCATACAAAGTCCATGGGCCTTGCCTCAGAGTCAAACCCACAACCTCTGGCAGAACAAGCAAAGAGCCTACAACTACAAAAACACAAAGAAGTAGGAAGCTGCGTCTACATTAATTCACATAATCCTAGTGACTGCGCACACAACATGGCCAAACAAAAGCAGAAGACATTACCTAGCCTATCAAGCCAATGGAAACTCATAGGCAACACAGTCAATTGAACTAGGCGATTACATGCAGCCATACAAACTCCATGGGCCTTGCCTCAGAGTCGAACCCACAATTTCTCACAGCCCAAGCAAAGAGCCTGCCACTACACCAACACAGAGAAGTTGGAATCTGAGTTTACATTAGTTCACATAATCCTAGTGACTGCGCACACAACATGGCCAAACAAAAGCAAAAGACAGTACCTGGCCTATCAATCCGATGGGAACTCATAGGCAACACAGTCAATTGAACTAGGCGATTACATGCAGCCATACAAACTCCATGGGCCTTGCCTCAGAGTCGAACCCACAACCTCTCGCAGCTTAAGCAAAGAGACTACCACTACACCAACACAGAGAATTAGGTGAATGACTCTACATTAATTCACATAATCCTAGTGACTGCGCACACAACATGGCCAAACAAAAGCAAAAGACAGTACCTGGCCTATTAATCCAATGGAAACTCATAGGCAACGCAATCCTTTGGACTAGGCAATACCATGCAGCCATACAAAGTCCATGGGCCTTGCCTCAGAGTCAAAACCACTACCTCTCAAAGTCCAAGCAAAGAGCCTACCACTACACCAACACAGAGAAGTGCGAAATTGACTCAACATAAATTCACATAATCCTAGTGACTGCGCACACAACATGGCCAAACAAAAGCAATAGACAGTCCCTGGCCTATCAATCCAATGGAAACTCATAGACAACATAGTCCATTGGACTAGGCAATTACATGCAGCCATACAAAGTCCATGGGCCTTGCCTCAGAGTCGAACTCACAACCTCTCGCAGCCCAAGAAAAAAGCCTACCACTACATCAACACAGAGAAGTGTGAAACTGACTCTACATTAATTCACATAATCCTAGTGACTGCGCACACAACATGGCCAAACAAAATCAAAAGACAGTACCTGGCCTATCATTCCAATTTAAACTCATAGGTAACATAGTCCATTGGACTAGGCAATAACATGCAGCCATACAAAGTCCATGGGCCTTGCCTCAAAGTTGAACTCACAACCTCTCGCAGCTCTAGCAAAGAGCCTACAACTACACCAACACAGAGAAATGTGAACCTGACTCTACATTAATTCACATAATCCTAGTGACTGCGCACACAACATGGCCAAACAAAAGCAAAAGACAGTACCTGGCCTATAAATCCAATAGAAACTCATAGGCAACACAGTCCATTGGACTAGACAATTACATGGAGACATACAAAGTCCATGGGCCTTGCCTCAGAGTCAAACCCACAACCTCTCGCAGCCAAGCAAAGAGCCTACCACTACACCAACACAGAGAAGTGGGAAACTGATTCTACATTAATTCACATAATCCTACCGACTGCGCACACAACATGGCCAAACAAAAGAAAATACCTGGCCTATCAATCCAATGGAAACTCATAGGCAACACAGTCCATTAGACTAGGCAAATACATGCAGCCATACAAAGCCCATGGGCCTTGCCCCAGAGTCGAACCCACAACCTCTTGTAGCCCAAGCAAAGAGCCTACAAATACACCAACACAGAGAAGTGGAAAACTGATTCTACATTAATTCACATAATCCTAGTGACTGCGCACACAACATGGCCAAACAAAAGCAAAAGACATTACCTGGCCTATAAATCCAATAGAAACTCATAGGCAAAGCAATCAATTGGACTAGGCAATTACATGCAGCCATACAAAGTCCATGGGCCTTGCCTCAGAGTCGAACCCACAACCTCTTGTAGCCCAAGCAAAGAGCCTACCACTACACCAACACAGAGAAGTTGGTACAGAGTTTACATTAGTTCACATAATCCTAGTGACTGTGCACACAACATGGCCAAACAAAAGCAAAAGACAGTCCCTGGCCTATCAATCCAATGGAAACTCATATACAACATAGTCCATTGGACTAGGCAATTACATGCAGCCATACAAAGTCCATGGGCCTTGCCTCAGAGTCAAACCCACAACCTCTGGCAGAACAAGCAAAGAGCTTACAACTACACCAACACAAAAAAGTAGGAAGCTGCGTCTACATTAATTTACATATTCCTAGCGACTGCGCACACAACATGGCCAAACAAAAGCAAAAGACATTACCTGGCCTATCAAGCCAATGGAAACTCATAGGCAACACAGTCCATTGGACTAAACAATTACATGCAGCCACACAAAGTCCATGGGCTTTGCCTCAGAGTCAAACCCACAATTTCTCGCATCCCAAGCAAAGAGCCTACCACTACAACAACACAGACAAGTTGGAAACTGAGTTTACATTAGTTCACATAATCCTAGTGACTGTGCACACAACATGGTGAAACAAATGCAAAAGACATTATCTGGCCTATCAATCCAATGGAAACTCATAGGCAACACAGTCCATTAGACTAGGCAAATACATGCAGCCATACAAAGTTCATGGGCCTTGCCTCAGAGTCGAACCCACAACCTCTTGGAGAACAAGCAAAGAGCCTACCACTAAACCAACACAGAGAAGTTGGAAACTGATTCTACATTAATTCACATAATCCTACCGACTGCGCACACAACATGGCTAAACAAAAGCAAAAGACAGTACCTGGCTTATCAATCCAATGGAAACTCATAGGCAACACAGTCCATTGGACTAGGCAATAACATGCAGCCATAAAAAGTCCATGGGCCTTGCCTCAGAGTCAAACCCACAACCTCTCGCAGCTCAAGCAAAGAGCCTACCACTACACCAACACAGAGAAATGTGAACCTGCCTCTACATTAATTCACATAATCCTAGTGAGTGCGCACACAACATGGCCAAACGAAAACAAAAGACAGTACCTGGCCTATCAATCCAATGGAAACTCATAGGCAACACAGTCCATTGGACTAGGCAATTACATGCAGCCATAAAAAGTCCATGGGCCTTGCCTCAGAGTCAAACCCACAACCTCTCGCAGCCCAAGCAAAGAGCCTACCACTACACCAACACAGAGAAATGTGAAACTGACTCTACATTAATTCACATAATCCTAGTGACTGCGCACACAACATGGCCAAACGAAAGCAAAAGTCAATACCTGGCCTATCAATCCAATGGAAACTCATAGGCAACAAAGTCCATTGGACTAGGCAATTACATGCAGCCATAAAAAGTCCATGGGCCTTGCCTCAGAGTCAAACCCACAACCTCTCAAAGCCCAAGCAAAGAGCCTACCACTACACCAACAAAGAGAAATGTGAAACTGACTCTACATTAATTCACATATTCCTAGTGACTGCGCACACAACATGGCCAAACAAAAGCAAAAGAAAGCACCTGGCCTATCAATCCAATGGAAACTCATAGGTAACGCAGTCCATTGGACTATGCAATTACATGCAGCCATACAAAGTCCATGGGCCTTGCCTCAGTGTCGAACTCACAACCTCTCGCAGCCCAACAAAAAAGCCTACCACTTCAGCAACACAGAGAAGTGTGAAACTGTCTCTACATTAACTCACATAATCCTAGTGACTGCGCACAAAACATGGCCAAACGAAAACAAAAGACAGTACCTGGCCTATCAATCCATTGGACTAGGCAATTACATGCAGCCATACAAAGTCCATGGGCCTTGCCTCAGAGTCAAACCCACAACCTCTTACAGCCCAAGCAAAGAGCCTACCACTACACCAACACAGAGAAGTGCGAAACTGACTCAACATAAATTCACATAATCCTAGTGACTGCGCACACAACATGGCCAAACAAAAGCTAAAGACAGTCCCTTGCCTATCAATCCAATGGAAACTCATAGACAACATAGCCCATTGGAATAGGCAATTACATGCAGCCTCACAAAGTCCATGGGCCTTGCCTCAGAGTCAAACCCACAACCTCTGGCAGAACAAGCAAAGAGCCTACAACTACACCAACACAAAGAAGTAGGAAGCTGAGTCTACATTAATTCACATAATCCTAGTGAATGCGCACACAACATGGCCAAACAAAAGCAAAAGACATTACCTGGCCTATCAGGCCAATGGAAACTCATAGGCAACACAGTCCATTGAACTAGGCGATTACATGCAGCCATACAAAGTCCATGGGCCATGCCGCAGAGTCAAACCCACAACCTCTCGCAGCCAAGCAAAGCAGCTTCCACTACACCAACACAGAGAAGTGGGAAACGGATTCTACATTAATTCACATAATCCTAGTGACTGCGCACACAACATGGCCAAACAAAAGCAAAAGACAATACCTGGCCTATCAATCCAATGGAAACTCGTAGGCAACACAGTCCATTGGACTTGACAATTACATGCAGCCATACAAAGTCCATGGGCCTTGCCTCAGAGTCAAACCCACAACCTCTGGCAGAACAAGCAAAGAGCCTACAACTACACCAACACAAAGAAGTAGGAAGTTGCGTCTACATTAATTCACATAATCCTAGTGAATGTGCACACAACATGGCCAAACAAAAGCAAAAGACATTACCTGGCCTATCAAGCCAATGGAAACTCATAGGCAACACAGTCCATTGAACTAGACAATTACATGGAGACATACAAAGTCCATGGGCCTTGCCTCAAAGTCAAACCCACAACCTCTCGCAGCCAAGCAAAGAGCCTACCACTACACCAACACAGATAAGTGGGAAACTGATTCTACATTAATTCACATAATCCTACCGACTGCGCACACAACATGGCCAAACAAAAGACAATACCTGGCCTATCAATCCAATGGAAACTCATAGGCAACACAGTCCATTAGACTAGGCAAATACATGCAGCCATACAAAGTTCATGGGCCTTGCCTCAGAGTCGAACCCACAACTTCTTGGAGAACAAGCAAAGAGCCTACCACTAAACCAACACAGAGAAGTTGGAAACCGACTCTACATTAATTCACATAATCCTAGTGACTGCGCACACAACATGGCCAAACAAAAGCAAAAGACAGTACATGGCCTATCAATCCAATGGAAACTCATAGGTAACACAGTACATTAGACTAGGCAATTAAATGCAGCCATACAAAGCCCATGGGCCTTGCCCCAGAGTCGAACCCACAACCTCTCGTAGCCCAATCAAAGAGCCTACCAATACACCAACACAGAGAAGTGAAAAACTGATTCTACATTAATTCACATAATCCTAGTGACTGCGCACACAACATGGCCAAACAAAAGCAAAAGACAGTACCTGGCCTATCAATCCAATAGAAACTCATAGGCAAAGCAATCAATTGGACTAGGCAATTACATGCAGCCATACAAAGTCCATGGGCCTTGCCTCAGAGTCGAACCCACAACCTCTTGTAGCCCAAGCAAAGAGCCTACCACTAAACCAACACAGAGAAGAGCGAAACTGACTCAACATAAATTCACATAATCCTAGTGACTGCACACACAACATGGCCAAACAAAAGCAAAAGACAGTCCCTGGCCTATCAATCCAATGGAAACTCATATACAACATAGTCCATTGGACTAGGCAATTACATGCAGCCATACAAAGTCCATGGGCCTTGCCTCAGAGTCAAACCCACAACCTCTGGCAGAACAAGCAAAGAGCTTACAACTACACCAACACAAAAAAGTAGGAAGGTGCGTCTACATTAATTCACATATTCCTAGAGACTGCGCACACAACATGGCCAAACAAAAGCAAAAGACATTACCTGGCCTATCAAGCCAATGGAAACTCATAGGCAACACAGTCCATTGGACTAAACAATTACATGCAGCCATACAAAGTCCATGGGCTTTGCCTCTGAGTCAAACCCACAATTTGTCGCAGTCCAAGCAAAGAGCCTACCACTACACCAACACAGACAAGATGGAAACTGAGTTTACATTAGTTCACATAATCCTAGTGACTGTGCACACAACATTGCGAAACAAATGCAAAAGACATTATCTGGCCTATCAATCCAATGGAAACTCATAGGCAACACAGTCCATTAGACTAGGCAAATACATGCAGCCATACAAAGTTCATGGGCCTTGCCTCAGAGTCGAACCCACAACCTCTTGGAGAACAAGCAAAGAGCCTACCACTAAACCAACACAGAGAAGTTGGAAACTGACTCTACATTAATTCACATAATCCTAGTGACTGCGCACACAACATGGCCAAACAAAAGCAAAAGACAGTACCTGGCCTATCAATCCAATGGAAACTCATAGGCAACACAGTCCATTGGACTAGACAATTACATGGAGACATACAAAGTCCATGGGCCTTGCTTCAGAGTCAAACCCACAACCTCTCGCAGCCAAGCAAAGAGCCTACCACTACACCAATACAGAGAAGTGGGAAACTGATTCTACATTAATTCACATAATCCTACCGACTGCGCACACAACATGGCTAAACAAAAGCAAAAGACAGTACCTGGCTTATCAATCCAATGGAAACTCATAGGCAACACAGTCCATTGGACTAGGCAATAACATGCAGCCATACAAAGTCCATGGGCCTTGCCTCAAAGTCGAACTCACAACCTCTCGCAGCTCAAGCAAAGAGCCTACCACTACACCAACACAGAGAAATGTGAACCTGCCTCTACATTAATTCACATAATCCTAGTGACTGCGCACACAACATGGCCAAACGAAAGCAAAAGTCCATACCTGGCCTATCAATCCAATGGAAACTCATAGGCAACACAGTCCATTGGACTAGGCAATTACATGCAGCCATAAAAAGTCCATGGGCCTTGCCTCAGAGTCAAACCCACAACTTCTCGCAGCCCAAGCAAAGATCCTACCACTACACCAACACAGAGAAATGTGAAACTGACTCTACATTAATTCACATAATCCTAGTGACTGCGCACACAACATGGCCAAACGAAAGCAAACGTCAATACCTGGCCTATCAATCCAATGGAAACTCATAGGCAACACAGTCCAGTGGACTAGGCAATTACATGCAGTTATACAAAGTCCATGAACCTTGCATTAGAGTCGAACTCACAACCTCTCGCAGCCCAAGAAAAAAAGCCTACCGCTACAGCAACACAGAGAAGTGTGAAACTGACTCTACATTAATTCACATAATCCTAGTGACTGCGCACACAACATGGCCAAACAAAAGCAAAAGACAGTACCTGGCCTATCATTCCAATTAAAACTCATAGGCAACATAGTCCATTGGACTAGGCAATAACATGCAGCCATACAAACTCCATGGGCCTTGCCTCAGAGTCAAACCCACAACCTCTCGCAGCTTAAGCAAAGAGCCTACCCCTAAACCAACACAGAGAAGTTGGGAACTGACTCTACATTAATTCACATAATCCTAGTGACTGCGCACACAACATGGCCAAACAAAAGCAAAAGACAGTACCTGGCCTATCAATCCAATGGAAACTCATAGGCAACACAGTCCATTGGACTAGACAATTACATGGAGACATACAAAGTCCATGGGCCTTGCCTCAGAGTCAAACCCACAACCTCGCGCAGCCAAGCAAAGAGCCTACTACTACACCAACACAGAAAAGTGGGAAACTGGTACTACATTAATTCACATAATCCTACTGACTGCGCACACAACATGGCCAAACAAAAGCAAAAGTCAGTACCTGGCTTATCAATCCAATGGAAACTCATAGGCAACACAGTCCATTGGACTAGAAAATTACATGGAGACATACAAAGTCCATGGGCCTTGCCTCAGAGTCAAACCCTCAACCTCTCGCAGCCAAGCAAAGAGCCTACCACTACACCAACACAGAGAAGTGGGAAACTGATTCTACATTAATTCACATAATCCTACCGACTGCGCACACAACATGGCTAAACAAAAGACAATACCTGGCCTATCAATTCAATGGAAACTCATAGGTAACACAGTACATTGGACTAGGCAATTGCATGCAGCCATACAAAGTCCATGGGCCTTGCCTCAGAGTCAAACCCACAACCTCGCGCAGCCAAGCAAAGAGCCTACTACTACACCAACACAGAAAAGTGGGAAACTGGTACTACATTAATTCACATAATCCTAGTGACTGCGCACACAACATGGCCAAACAAAAGCAAAAGACATTACCTGGCCTATAAATCCAATGTAAACTCATAGGTAACACAGTACATTGGACTAGGCAATTGCATGCAGCCATACAAAGTCCATGGGCTTTGCCTAAAAGTCAAACCCACAACCTCTCGTAGCCCAAGCAAAGAGCCTACCAATACACCAACACAGAGAAGTGGAAAACAGATTCTACATTAATTCACATAATCCTAGTGACTGCGCATACAGCATGGCCAAACAAAAGCAAAAGACGGTACCTGGCCTATCAATCCAATGGAAACTCATAGGCAACGCAATCAATTGGACTAGGCAATTACATGCAGCCATACAAAGTCCATGGGCCTTGTCTCAGAGTCAAACCCACAACCTCTCTCAGCCCAAGCAAAGAGCCTACCACTACACCAACACAGAGAAGAGCGAAACTGACTCAACATAAATTCACATAATCCTAGTGACTGCGCACACAACATGGCCAAACAAAAGCAAAAGACAGTCCCTGGCCTATCAATCCAATGGAAACTCATAGAGAACATAGTCCATTGGACTAGGCAATTACATGCAGCCATACAAAGTCCATGGGCCTTGCCTCAGAGTCGAACTCACAACCTCTCGCAGCCCAAGAAAAAAGCCTACCACTACACCAACACAGAGAAATGTGAACCTGACTCTACATTAATTCACATAATCCTAGTAATGTACTGTGTTACCTATGAGTTTACATTGGATTGATAGGCCAGGTAATGTCTTTTGCTTTTGTTTGGCCATGTTGTGTGCGCAGTCACTAGGATTATGTGAATTAATGTAGAGTCGGTTTCCAACTTCTCTGTGTTGGATTAGTGGTAGGCTCTTTGCTTGTTCTCCAAGAGGATGTGGGTTTGACTCTGAGGCAAGGCCCATGAACTTTATATGGCTGCATGTATTTGCCTAGTCTAATGGACTGTGTTGCCTATGAGTTTCCATTGGATTGATAGGCCAGGTATTGTCTTTTGTTTGGCCATGTTGTGTGCGCAGTCGGTAGGATTATGTGAATTAATGTAGAATCAGTTTCCCACTTCTCTGTGTTGGTGTAGTGGTAGGCTCTTTGCTTGGCTGCGAGAGGTTGTGGGTTTGACTCTGAGGAAAGGCCCATGGACTTTGTATGTCTCCATGTAATTGTCTAGTCCAATGGACTGTGTTGCCTATGATTTTCCATTGGATTGATAGGCCAGGTACTGTCTTTTGCTTTTGTTTGGCCATGTTGTGTGCGCAGTCACTAGGATTATGTGAATTAATGTAAACTCAGTTACCAACTTCTCTGTGTTGGTGTAGTGGTAGGCTCTTTGCTTGGGCTGTGAGAAGTTGTGGGTTTGACTTTTAGGCAAAGCCCATGGACTTTGTATGGCTGCATGTAATTGCCTAGTCCAATGGACTGTGTTGCCTATGAGTTTCCATTGAATTGATAGGCCAGGTATTGTCTTTTGTTTGGCCGTGTTGTGTGCGCAGTCGGTAGGATTGTGTGAATTAATGTAGAATCAGTTTCCCACTTCTCTGTGTTGGTTTAGGGGTAGGCTCTTTGCTTAAGCTGCGAGAGGTTGTGGGTTCGACTCTGAGGCAAGGCCCATGGAGTTTGTATGGCTGCATGTAATTGCGTAGTTCAATTGACTGTGTTGCCTATGAGTTCCCATTGGATTGATAGGCCAGGTACTGCCTTTTGCTTATGTTTGGCCATGTTGTGTTCGCAGTCACTAGGATTATGTGAATTAATGTAGAGTCAGGTTCACATTTCTCTGTGTTGGTGTAGTGGTAGGCTCTTTGCTTGAGCTGCGAGAGGTTGTGAGTTAGACTTTGAGGCAAGGCCCATGGACTTTGTATGGCTGCATGTTATTGCCTAGTCCAATGGACTATGTTGCCTATGAGTTTCAATTGGATTGATAGGCCAGGTACTGTCTTTTGCTTTTGTTTGGCCATGTTGTATTCGCAGTCACTAGGATTATGTGAATTAATGTAGAATCATTCACCTACTTCTCTGTGTTGGTGTAGTTGTAGTCTTTTGCTTAAGCTGTGAGAGGTTGTGGGTTCGACTCTGAGGCAAAGCACATGGAGTTTGTATGGCAGCATGTAATTGCCTAGTTCAATTGACTGTGTTGCCTATGAGTTTCCATTGAATTGATAGGCCAGGTATTGTCTTTTGTTTGGCCATGTTGTGTGCGCAGTCACTAGGATTATGTGAACTAATGTAAACTCAGTTTCCAACTTCTCTGTGTTGGTGTAATCGTAGGCTATTAACTTGGGCTGCGAGAAATTGTGGGTTTGACTCTGAGGCAAAGCCCATGGACTTTGTATGGCTGCATGTAATTGCCAAGTCCAATGGACTGTGTTGCCTATGAGTTTCCTTTGAATTGATAGGCCAGGTATTGTCTTTTGTTTGGCCATGTTGTGTGCGCAGTCAGTAGGATTATTTGAATTAATGTAGAATCAGTTTCCCACTTCTCTGTGTTGGTGTAGTGGTAGGCTCTTTGCTTGGGCTGCGAGAGGTTGTGGGTTCGACTCTAATGCAAGGCCCATGGACTTTGTATGGCTGCATGTAATTGCCTAGTCCAATGTACTGTGTTAGCTTTGAGTTTCCATTGGATTGATAGGCCAGGTACTGTCTTTTGCTTTTGTTTGGCCATGTTGTGTGCGCAGTCACTAGGATTCTGTGAATTAATGTAGAGTCTGTTTCCAGCTTCTCTGTGTTGGTTTAGTGGTAGGCTATTTGCTTGTTCTCCAAGAGGTGGTGGGTTCGACTCTGAGGCAAGGCCCATTAACTTTGTATGACTTTGCTTAGTCTAATGGACTATGTTGCCTATGATTTCATTGGATTGATAGGCCAGATAATATCTTTTGCATTTGTTTGGCCATGTTGTGTGCGCAGTCACTAGGATTATGTGAATTAATGTAGAGTCATTTACCTACTTCTCTGTGTTGGTGTAGTGGTAGTCTCTTTGCTTAAGCTGCGAAAGGTTGTTGGGTCGACTTTGAGGCAAGGCCCATGGAGTTTGTATTGCTGCATGTAATTGCCTATTTTAGTTGACTGTGTTACCTATGAGTTCCTATTGGATTGATAGGCCAGGTACTACCTTTTGCTTTTGTTTGGCCATGTTGTGTGCGCAGTCACTAGGATTATGTGAACTAATGTAAACTCAGTTTTCAACTTCTCTGTGTTGGTGTAGTGGTAGGCACTTTGCTTGGGCTGCGAGAAAATGTGGGTTTTACTCTGAGGCAAAGCCCATAGACTTTGTATGGCTGCATGTAATTGCCTAGTCCAATGTACTGTGTTGCCTATGAGTTTTCATTGGACTGATAGGCCAGGTAATGTCTTTTGTTTGGTTATGTTGTGTGCGAAGTCGGTAGGATTATGTGAATTAATGTAGAATCAGTTTCCCACTTCTCTGTGTTGGTGTAGTGGAAGGCGCTTTGCTTGGCTGCGAGAGGTTGTGGGTTTGACTCTGAGGCAAGGCCCATGGACTTTGTATGGCTGCATGTAATTGCCTAGTTCAATGGACTGTGTTGCCTATGAGTTTCCATTGGCTTGATAGGCCAGGTAATGTCTTTTGCTTCTGTTTGGCCATGTTGTGTGCGCAGTCACTAGGATTATGTGAATTAATGTAGATGCAGCTTCCTACTTCTTTGTGTTGGTGTGGTTGTAGGCTCTTTGTTTGTTCTGCCAAAGGTTGTGGGATAGACTCTGAGGCAAGGCCCATGGACTCTGTATGGCTGCATGTAATTGCCTAGTCCAATGGATGGGGTTGCCTCTGAGTTTCCATTGGATTGATAGGCCAGGTACTGTCTTTTGCTTTCGTTTGGCCATGTTGTGTGCGCAGTCACTAGGATTATGTGAATTAATGTAGAATCTGTTTTCCACTTCTCTGTGTTGGTGTATTGGTAGGATCTTTGCTTGGGCTGCGAGAAGTTGTGGGTTTGACTCTGAGGCAAGGCCCATGGACTTTTTATGGCTGCATGTAATTGCCTAGTCCAATGGACTGTGTTGCCTATGAGTTTCCATTGGATTGATAGGCCAGGTATGGACTTTTGCTTTCGTTTGGCCATGTTGTGTGCGCAGTCACTAGGATTATGTGAATTAATGTAGAGGCAGGTTCACATTTCTCTGTGTTGGTGTAGTGGTAAGCTCTTTGCTTGAGCTGCGAGAGGTTGTGAGTTCGACTTTGAGGCAAGGCCCATGGACTTTGTATGGCTGCATGTTATTGCCTAGTCCAATGGACTGTGTTGCCTATGAGTTTCCATTGGATTGATAAGCCAGGTACTGTCTTTTGCTTTTGTTTAGCCATGTTGTGTGCGCAGTCGGTAGGATTATGTGAATTAATGTAGAATCAGTTTCCCACTTCTCTGTATTGGTGTAGTGGTAGGCTCTTTGCTTGGCTGCGAGAGGTTGTGGGTTTGACTCTGAAGCAAGGCCCATGGACTTTGTATGTCTCCATGTAATTGTCTAGTCCAATGGACTGTGTTGCCTATGAGTTTCCATTGGATTGATAGGCCAGGTACTGTCTTTTGCTTTTGTTTGGCCATGTTGTGTGCGCAGTCACTAGGATTATGTGAATTAATGTAGAGTCAGTTCCCAACTTCTCTGTGTTGGTTTAGTGGTAGGCTCTTTGCTTGTTCTCCAAGAGGTTGTGGGTTCGACTCTGAGGCAAGGCCCATGAACTTTGTATGGCTGCATGTATTTGCCTAGTCTAATGGACTGTGTTGCCTATGAGTTTCCATTGGATTGATAGGCCAGATAATGTCTTTTGCATTTGTTTCGCAATGTTGTGTGCACAGTCACTAGGATTATGTGAACTAATGTAAACTCAAAAGAACCAATTGAATGACCAAAAAGTAAAGATAGCTACACTCATTTAAGCAGTAAGAACCTATAAAGATGTGAGTGAACCAGCCAATATAAAAGTATATAATCTTTATTGAAAAATTTGTTAAAAGACAAACACATAAAACAGACAATGATGAGGACACATACAATTAACCTCAGGTGAACCAAAATATACAAGCAATAAATAGCATAAGTGCATAATGGTCATGTATCGGAAAAAAAGTGCACCAAAAAAGGGGTGCTGTCCAAGTTTCTTTGAAGAGCCAATAGTCTTTAGGTAGATGAAGAGTGTCCCAAAGAACACCAATAAGGTGGAACTATATTAAATTTCAAGCTAAACAAAGCTTTTTTCTTCATTCAAGACTAAATGTATGAGAGCCACAATCCTATTGCTACAAAACGTGGCATATAACAGGGGAAACAAAGAATACATGTGTCTATGATATTAACAGGATATAATCCTATAAGATGCAAACATAATAGTTTATAAAAAGCAAATCCTGAATGGATCAGGTGGTATAACCACAACAATGTTTCCAAATGCCTACAGTCCCAAACAGGGGAGAAGCAGGATCTCAACCATACATATAAAGAAAAGGCAGAAACTGACACAAGTGTCAAAATATAACACTTTTTTCACAGGGCTGGACTAGGAGGCCATATTCCCAGTGTTATAATCAGATAGAAGGGCGGAATGGCTGCATTACCACAGTACTATACCTTTACAAGGAAACAGAGTCAGCCATAGGACCGACCCAAACACTGTGGTGAATCCACAAAAACACACACCAGAAGGGTGTTACAGGGCCCAGACTAAAAAGCCATATTCCCAGTACTATAGCCCACAGAAAGGCAGCATGGCTGCAATACCACAGTAATTTGCCCCTACAAGGGAACAAAGTCAGCCATAAGAACCAACCTTAGCACTGAGTGGCAAGCCCACAAAGACACAGACCAGGAAGATAATAACCTGAGGATAAAGGTACCCCGACACGTGTTTCCCCTTGGAAGAAGCTTTTCTGCGAAACACGTGTCGGGGTACCTTTATCCTCAGGTTATTATCTTCCTGGTCTGTGTCTTTGTGGGCTTGCCACTCAGTGCTAAGGTTGGTTCTTATGGCTGACTTTGTTCCCTTGTAGGGGCAAATTACTGTGGTATTGCAGCCATGCTGCCTTTCTGTGGGCTATAGTACTGGGAATATGGCTTTTTAGTCTGGGCCCTGTAACACCCTTCTGGTGTGTGTTTTTGTGGATTCACCACAGTGTTTGGGTCGGTCCTATGGCTGACTCTGTTTCCTTGTAAAGGTATAGTACTGTGGTAATGCAGCCATTCCGCCCTTCTATCTGATTATAACACTGGGAATATGGCCTCCTAGTCCAGCCCTGCGAAAAAAGTGTTATATTTTGACACTTGTGTCAGTTTCTCCCTTTTCTTTATATGTATGGTTGAGATCCTGCTTCTCCCCTGTTTGGGACTGTAGGCATTTGGAAACATTGTTGTGGTTATACCACCTGATCCATTCAGGATTTGCTTTTTGAAAACTATTATGTTTGCATCTTATAGGATTATATCCTGTTAATATCATAGACACATGTATTCTTTGTTTCCCCTGTTATATACCACGTTTTGTAGCAATAGGATTGTGGCTCTCATACATTTAGTCTTGAATGAAGAAAAAAGCTTTGTTTAGCTTGAAATTTAATATAGTTCCACCTTATTGGTGTTCTTTGGGACACTCTTCATCTACCTAAAGACTATTGGCTCTTCAAAGAAACTTGGACAGCACCCCTTTTTTGGTGCACTTTTTTTCCGATACATGACCATTATGCACTTATGCTATTTATTGCTTGTATATTTTGGTTCACCTGAGGTTAATTGTATGTGTCCTCATCATTGTCTGTTTTATGTGTTTGTCTTTTAACAAATTTTTCAATAAAGATTATATACTTTTATATTGGCTGGTTCACTCACATCTTTATAGGTTCTTACTGCTTAAATGAGTGTAGCTATCTTTACTTTTTGGTCATTCAATTGGTTCTTTTGAGTTTACATTAGTTCACATAATCCTAGTGACTGTGCACACAACATTGCGAAACAAATGCAAAAGACATTATCTGGCCTATCAATCCAATGGAAACTCATAGGCAACACAGTCCATTAGACTAGGCAAATACATGCAGCCATACAAAGTTCATGGGCCTTGCCTCAGAGTCGAACCCACAACCTCTTGGAGAACAAGCAAAGAGCCTCCCACTAAACCAACACAGAGAAGTTGGAAACTGACTCTACATTAATTCACATAATCCTAGTGACTGCGCACACAACATGGCCAAACAAAAGCAAAAGACAGTACCTGGCCTATCAATCCAATGGAAACTCATAGGCAACACAGTCCATTGGACTAGACAATTACATGGAGACATACAAAGTCCATGGGCCTTGCTTCAGAGTCAAACCCACAACCTCTCGCAGCCAAGCAAAGAGCCTACCACTACACCAATACAGAGAAGTGGGAAACTGATTCTACATTAATTCACATAATCCTACCGACTGCGCACACAACATGGCTAAACAAAAGCAAAAGACAGTACCTGGCTTATCAATCCAATGGAAACTCATAGGCAACACAGTCCATTGGACTAGGCAATAACATGCAGCCATACAAAGTCCATGGGCCTTGCCTCAAAGTCGAACTCACAACCTCTCGCAGCTCAAGCAAAGAGCTTACCACTACACCAACACAGAGAAATGTGAACCTGCCTCTACATTAATTCACATAATCCTAGTGACTGCGCACACAACATGGCCAAACGAAAGCAAAATTCCATACCTGGCCTATCAATCCAATGGAAACTCATAGGCAACACAGTCCATTGGACTAGGCAATTACATGCAGCCATAAAAAGTCCATGGGCCTTGCCTCAGAGTCAAACCCACAACTTCTCGCAGCCCAAGCAAAGATCCTACCAATACACCAACACAGAGAAGTGGAAAACAGATTCTACATTAATTCACATAATCCTAGTGACTGCGCACACAACATGGCCAAACGAAAGCAAAAGACAGTACCTGGCCTATCAATCCAATGGAAACTCAGAGGCAACCCCATCCATTGGACTAGGCAATTACATGCAGCCATACAGAGTCCATGGGCCTTGCCTCAGAGTCTATCCCACAACCTTTGGCAGAACAAACAAAGAGCCTACAACCACACCAACACAAAGAAGTAGGAAGCTGCATCTACATTAATTCACATAATCCTAGTGACTGCGCACACAACATGGCCAAACAGAAGCAAAAGACATTACCTGGCCTATCAAGCCAATGGAAACTCATAGGCAACACAGTCCATTGAACTAGGCAATTACATGCAGCCATACAAAGTCCATGGGCCTTGCCTCAGACTCAAACCCACAATCTCTCGCAGCCAAGCAAAGCGCCTTCCACTACACCAACACAGAGAAGTTGGGAACTGATTCTACATTAATTCACATAATCCTACCGACTTCGCACACAACATAACCAAACAAAAGACATTACCTGGCCTATCAGTCCAATGAAAACTCATAGGCAACACAGTACATTGGACTAGGCAATTACATGCAGCCATACAAAGTCTATGGGCTTTGCCTCAGAGTCAAACCCACATTTTCTCGCAGCCCAAGCAAAGAGCCTACCACTACACCAACACAGAGAAGTTGAAAACTGAGTTTACATTAGTTCACATAATCCTAGTGACTGCGCACACAACATGGCCAAACAAAAGCAAAAGGTAGTACCTGGCCTATCAATCCAATAGGAACTCATAGGTAACACAGTCAACTAAAATAGGCAATTACATGCAGCCATACAAACTCCATGGGCCTTGCCTCAAAGTCGACCCAACAACCTTTCGCAGCTTAAGCAAAGAGACTACCACTACACCAACACAGAGAAGTAGGTAAATGACTCTACATTAATTCACATAATCCTAGTGACTGCGCACACAACATGGCCAAACAAATGCAAAAGATATTATCTGGCCTATCAATCCAATGAAATCATAGGCAACATAGTCCATTAGACTAAGCAAAGTCATACAAAGTTAATGGGCTTTGCCTCAGAGTCGAACCCACAACCTCTTGGAGAACAAGCAAAGAGCCTACCACTAAACCAACACAGAGAAGTTGGAAACAGACTCTACATTAATTCACAGAATCCTAGTGACTGCGCACACAACATGGCCAAACAAAAGCAAAAGACAGTACCTGGCCTATCAATCCAATGGAAACTCAAAGCTAACACAGTACATTGGACTAGGCAATTACATGCAGCCATACAAAGTCCATGGGCCTTGCATTAGAGTCGAACCCACAACCTCTCGCAGCCCAAGCAAAGAGCCTACCACTACACCAACACAGAGAAGTGGGAAACTGATTCTACATTAATTCAAATAATCCTACTGACTGCGCACACAACATGGCCAAACAAAAGACAATACCTGGCCTATCAATTCAAAGGAAACTCATAGGCAACACAGTCCATTGGACTTGGCAATTACATGCAGCCATACAAAGTCCATGGGCTTTGCCTCAGAGTCAAACCCACAATTTCTCGCAGCCCAAGTTAATAGCCTACGATTACACCAACACAGAGAAGTTGGAAACTGAGTTTACATTAGTTCACATAATCCTAGTGACTGCGCACACAACATGGCCAAACAAAAGACAATACCTGGCCTATCAATTCAATGGAAACTCATAGGCAACACAGTCATTTGAACTAGGCAATTACATGCTGCCATACAAACTCCATGTGCTTTGCCTCAGAGTCGAACCCACAACCTCTCACAGCTTAAGCAAAGAGACTACAACTACACCAACACAGAGAAGTAGGTGAATGACTCTACATTAATTCACATAATCCTAGTGACTGCGAACACAACATGGCCAAACAAAAGCAAAAGACAGTACCTGGCCTATCAATCCAATTGAAACTCATAAGCAACATAGTCCATTGAACTAGGCAATAACATGCAGCCATACAAAGTCCATGGGCCTTGCCTCAAAGTCTAACTCACAACCTCTCGCAGCTCAAGCAAAGAGCCTACCACTACACCAACACAGAGAAATGTGAACCTGACTCTACATTAATTCACATAATCCTAGTGACTGCGAACACAACATGGCCAAACATAAGCAAAAGGCAGTACCTGGCCTATCAATCCAATGGGAACTCATACGCAACACAGTCAATTGAACTACGCAATTACATGCAGCCATACAAACTCCATGGGCCTTGCCTCAGAGTCGAACCCACAACCTCTCGCAGCTTAAGCAAAGAGCCTACCCCTAAACCAACACAGAGAAGTGGGAAACTGATTCTACATTAATTCACATAATCCTACCGACTGCGCACACAACACGGCCAAACAAAAGACAATACCTGGCCTATCAATTCAATGGAAACTCATAGGCAACACAGTCCATTGGACTAGGCAATTACATGCAGCCATACAAAGTCCATGGGCTTTGCCTAAAAGTCAAACCCACAACTTCTCGCAGCCCAAGCAAAGAGCCTACCACTACACCAACACAGAGAAGTTGGTAACTGAGTTTACATTAATTCACATAATCCTAGTGACTGCGCACACAACATGGCCAAACAAAAGCAAAAGACAGTACCTGGCCTATCAGTCCAATGGAAAATCATAGGCAACACAGTCCATTGGACTAGACAATTACATGGAGACATACAAAGTCCATGGGCCTTTCCTCAGAGTCAAACCCACAACCTCTCGCAGCCAAGCAAAGAGCCTACCACTACACCAACACAGAGAAGTGGGAAACTGATTCTACATTAATTCACATAATCCTACCGACTGCGCACACAACATGGCCAAACAAAAGACAACACCTGGCCTATCAATCCAATGGAAACTCATAGGCAACACAGTCCATTAGACTAGGCAAATACATGCAGCCATATAAAGTTCATGGGCCTTGCCTCAGAGTCGAACCCACATCCTCTTGGAGAACAAGCAAAGAGCCTACCACTAACCCAACACAGAGAAGTTGGAAACCGACTCTACATTAATTCACATAATCCTAGTGACTGCGCACACAACATGGCCAAACAAAAGCAAAAGACATTACCTGGCCTATCAATCCAATGTAAACTCATAGGTAACACAGTACATTACTAGGATTATGTGAATTAATGTAGAGTCAGGTTCACATTTCTCTGTGTTGGTGTAGTGGTAGGCTCTTTGCTTGAGCTGCGAGAGTTTGTGAGTTAGACTTTGAGGCATGGCCCATGGACTTTGTATGGCTGCATGTTATTGCCTAGTCCAATGGACTATGTTGCCTATGAGTTTCAATTGGATTGATAGGCAAGGTACTGTCTTTTGCTTTTGTTTGGCCATGTTGTGTTCGCAGTCACTAGGATTATGTGAATTAATGTAGAGTCATTCACCTACTTCTCTGTGTTGGTGTAGTTGTAGTCTCTTTGTTGCTTATGAGTTTCAATTTGATTGATAGGCCAGGTACTGTCTTTTGCTTTTGTTTGGCCATGTTATGTGCGCAGTCACTAGGATTATGTGAATTAATGTAGAGTCATTCACCTTCTTCTCTGTGTTGGTGTAGTGGTAGTCTCTTTGCTTAAACTGCGAGAGGTTGTGGGTTCGACTCTGAGGCAAAGCCCATGGAGTTTGTATGGCAGCATGTAATTGCCTAGTTCAATTGACTGTGTTGCCTATGAGTTTCCATTGAATTGATAGGCCAGGTATTGTCTTTTGTTTGGCCATGTTGTGTGCGCAGTCACTAGGATTATGTGAACTAATGTAAACTCAGTTTCCAACTTCTCTGTGTTGGTGTAATCGTAGGCTATTTCCTTGGGCTGCGAGAAATTGTGGGTTTGACTCTGAGGCAAAGCCCATGGACTTTGTATGGCTGCATGTAATTGCCAAGTCCAATGGACTGTGTTGCCTATGAGTTTCCTTTGAATTGATAGGCCAGGTATTGTCTTTTGTTTGGCCATGTTGTGTGCGCAGTCGGTAGGATTATTTGAATTAATGTAGAAACAGTTTCCCACTTCTCTGTGTTGGTGTAGTGGTAGGCTCTTTGCTTGGGCTGCGAGAGGTTGTGGGTTCGACTCTAATGCAAGGCCCATGGACTTTGTATGTCTCCATGTAATTGTCTAGTCCAATGGACTGTGTTGCCTATGAGTTTCCATTGGTTTGATAGGCCAGGTGTTGTCTTTTGCTTTTGTTTGGCCATGTTATGTGCGCAGTCACTAGGATTATGTGAATTAATGAAGAATTGGTTTTCCACTTCTCTGTGTTGGTGTATTAGTAGGCTCTTTCCTTGGGCTACGAGAGGGTGTGGGTTCGACTCTGGGGCAAGGCCAATGGGCTTTGTATGGCTGCATGTAATTGCCTAGTCCAATGTACTGTGTTAGCTTTGAGTTTCCATTGGATTGATAGGCCAGGTGCTGTCTTTTGCTTTTGTTTTGCCATGTTGTGTGCGCAGTCACTAGGATTCTGTGAATTAATGTAGAGTTTGTTTCCAACTTCTCTGTGTTGGTTTAGTGGTAGGCTCTTTGCTTGTTCTCCAAGAGGTTGTGGGTTCGACTCTGAGGCAAGGCCCATTAACTTTGTATGGCTGCATATATTTGCTTAGTCTAATGGACTATGTTGCCTATGATTTCATTGGATTGATAGGCCAGATAATGTCTTTTGCATTTGTTTGGCCATGTTGTGTGCGCAGTCTCTAGGATTATGTGAATTAATGTAGAGTCCTTTACCTACTTCTCTGTGTTGGTGTAGAGGTAGTCTTTTTGCTTAAGCTGCGAAAGGTTGTTGGTTCGACTTTGAGGCAAGGCCCATGGAGTTTGTATGGATGCATGTAATTGCCTATTTCAGTTGACTGTGTTACCTATGAGTTCCTATTGGATTGATAGGCCAGGTACTACCTTTTGCTTTTGTTTGGCCATGTTGTGTGCGCAGTCACTAGGATTATGTGAACTAATGTAAACTCAGTTTTCAACTTCTCTGTGTTGGTGTAGTGGTAGGCTCTTTTCTTGGTCTGCGAGAAAATGTGGGTTTGACTCTGAGGCAA